>NW_015388185.1:21918-24441 GCF_001527695.2 Protobothrops mucrosquamatus | reverse complement strand
AATATGATAATAAGTTGCATCCAAATTACCACATCTCCAACATTTTGGCTGCAAGTTCGGGTACATGCAAGACAATTTTTGAGGGTCCAAATGCCATCTATAAAACATTTTATAAAAATTTTCCCTTAAATTCTGTGCTTGAGTGAACTTGACATTTCTTACCCAAATTGTTTCCCATGTTTCTAACATAATTGACTCTGGAATATTTTGAGCCCATTTGATCATACAATCTTTAACTAATTCTGTTTCTGAATCAAAATCTATCAAAACACTATATATTCTCCTAATATGAGCTCTACTTTGATCTTTAATCTGTCTTATCAAGTTCACATCATCCAATGTTAAGCCTAACTTTTGATCTATACGCCATCTCGCAATATAAAAACCAGGACTGGAGAATATTATCTTGTCTCAATTCATCCAATAATTTAATTTGCCAGTCCTGTCCCCTTAAAATAAGTAAATCCTTATAAACAATTCCCTCTAATTTAACTCCCCTTATAATTCCTTGTATTGCATGTTCCGGAATAGCCCACATTGGGATTTTAAAACTTAACTTATAATAATACTTTTTCCAAACTCTCAAAAGTGCAGTTCTTAAAATGTGAGACCTAAAAACATGATCAACTTTCTTATCAAAAAATAAATAAGCATGCCATCCATAATATAAATCCCAACCTTCAAGAATCAATATATCTCTATTAGTTAAGTTAATCCAATCACTAATCCAACTTAAAGCCACCACATCATAATATAATTTTAAATTTGGGGCTTTAAGTCCCCCTCTTTCCCGTGCATCTTGCACAATTTTAAATTTAACCCTCGGTTTCTTCCCCTGCCAAATAAACCTATTGACACCTCTTTGCCACTCTTCCAAACTTAAATCCTTTTTTAAAATAGGTATCATCTGAAACAAAAAAAGAAACTTAGGAAGGACATTCATTTTAACCACTGAAATTCTCCCCAATAATGATAACTGTAACTTTTTCCACTCATTTAAATCCTTTTGAACTTTTATCCATAACTTATCAGGGATTTTGAAGTATTTTTCTCCTGAATGGATTTTGCCTGTAGCATTCCTTTACTTATGAATGGAGCCATTTGGGGAAGCTGCCTTAGCAGGCAGCCAATACTTACATTTTTTTTCTTCCTTAAGTGCTGGCTGCGCTCATTAACTTTCCTTTTTAGCCAGTACCTAATTCTTAAAGGGGAATGTGCCTTTTTAAGCTAGTTCACTCAGCAGCTTGTCTTTTCTGTTTCTGGAGCCCTTTCCTTGTTTGATCAATATATGGAAGAGGGAAAATATGGGGGAGGGGTCAAATTCTTCCTTCAGAAGGAGGAAGGTTGTTGTTTTTTTGGTCATCAAGTTTTTGACACCTTGCTAGGTGGTACTCGAATAATGCCATATCCTAAAAGTGGTACAATCGGTAAAAAGGTTGAAAAGCCCTGTTCTAGTCCAGGGCTTTTTAACCTTTTCACCGACTGTACCACTTTTAGGCTATGGCAATATTCGAGTACCACCTAGCAAGGTGTCAAAAACTTGATGACCAAAAAAAAACAAAAAAACTGTTCAAAGTTACAATTGCACTAAAATGACTTATGACCATTTTTCACAGTTATGACCATTGCAGCATGCTCAGGGTCATGTGATTTATATTTGAATGCTTGGCAACTGATTCACATTTATGATGATTACAGTGTTCCAGGGTCATACAATCCCTTTTTGCAACCTTTTGACAAGCAAAGTCAATGGCAGGGCTGCTGGTGGCCAAGTGCTAAGGCGGGACTTCCTTCCTTCCCTCCCTCCCTCCTTCCCTGCCTCCCTCTTTCTCATGCCCACCTCCTTCTGAAGGAATAATTTGAACACCCCCCCCCCCATATTTTCCTTCTTCCATATATTCATCAAACAAGGAAAAGCCTCCAGAGACAGAAAAGTGAAGCTGCTGAGGGAACTAGCTTAAAAAGGCACATTCCCCTTTAAGAATTAGCTACTGGCTAGAAAGGAAAGTTAATAAGCACAGCCGGCACTTAAGGAAGAAAAAAAATATAGTAAGCATTGGCTGCCGGCTAAGGCAGCCTCCCTAAATGGCTCCATTCATAAGTAAAGGAATGCTACAGGCAAAATCCATTCAGGAGAAAAATACTTCAAAATCCCTTGCAGCAAAACTTACAGCTAACAATAGCAGAACAATAGAAGCTAACAGGAGACATCAGCCATCAGCCAAATAGAAATTGCCAAACACTCCTTAAGAATACAAAGCCCACATTGCACAAATCCCAGAACTTCAAAGTCACAAAAGCACATAAGAATCCTTCCACTCTCCATCTTAGATCCTCGGGCCCGGGATCACCGGCTGATGTTATGCAACGCCAGGTCCGTGGTAAACAAAGCCCCCCTCATCCAAGATCTTATTCAAGAGGGGGGTGCGGACCTGGCAGGTATCACCGAGACCTGGCTGGGCACGGAAGGGGGAGTGCCCCTCGTTGACATTTGCCCGCCGGGTTTCCAGGTATTCCATCAGC
>NW_015388185.1:17729-18940 GCF_001527695.2 Protobothrops mucrosquamatus | reverse complement strand
GCAGGACTGGCCTAAGGGGTATTTTAATTTGGTTTTAAAATAATTTTAAAAAAGAAAAGGCCAACAATTAATATTTCATTTTAACTACATTTTAAATTTAGTATTATTGTATTAGTTATTCTGTTTTAAACTGGCTGTAAGCCGCCCTGAGTCCGCTAGGAGAAGGGCGGGGTATAAATTTGAATAATAATAATAATAATCTCCCTCCCTCCCTCCCTCCCTCCCTCCGTGTCTTACCTCCAGCTGATGCTACCTTTCTTCATTCCTCCTGGAGGGCAACCCCTCCCCTGCTGCATTTCTTGCCTGTTTGTTGCTGCCAGCACAGGTGGCTGCCACAGAAGTTGTAGATCTGCTCATGGCCGGCCTGCTTGGACTCCTTGATCTCCTCTCCTCTCCCCCCCACCCTCCTCCTTCCCCTTCGGTGCAGCTAGAGCTGACTCCACATCCTCCTGAGGCTGCTTCTTTTTTTTCCCCTCTCCCGCCCAAACTGCCTCCTTTTATAGCTTCTCCTGTCTCCACCCCCCTCCTCCTCCTTTCTCATGGGGGAGGGTGAGCCAGAAGTGAGCCTGGGGTGAGGCTCAGCCTCAGCCACTCTGCAGCTCCAGAGGACTCTCTCACAGTAAGTCCTTGCCTGTGCTGGCTCTTTCCCTCCCCCACTACACTTGGCTAGCAGGGCTGTGTACCACCTGCCACTTGTTAATGTACCACAAGTGGTACCCGTACCACCGGTTGAAAAGCCCTGTTCTAGTCCAACCCCCTGCTCAGGCAAGAAACTCTATACCATTTCAGACAAATGGCTGTCCAGTCTCTTCTTAAAAGCTTCCAGTGTTGGAGCATTCATAACTTCTGGAGGCAGGTTGTATCACTGATTAATTGTTCTAACTGTCAGGAAATTTCTCCTTAGTTCTCAGTTGCTTCTCCCTTTGATTAGTTTCCATCCATTGCATCCAACTATTCCATCCATTATTGTGGAGGTGAGAGACAGATAAAGGTGGTGATCAGAAAACTGTCTCTCCTAACGTGTGCCCCTCCTCTCTGCATCTATCTCCCCCTTCACATCACCATAGCGATGTGAAAGTGCGTAGCTCTGTGTGACCTTGCTTGTCTGATAACAGCTCGCACCAACAATATGTTATTGCCTACTTCTCCCTCTTTCTGGCCTCTTTCTATCCTTAAGCATTGGTAAGGAGATTAACCAATGAAGTGCTATT
>NW_015388185.1:10255-13412 GCF_001527695.2 Protobothrops mucrosquamatus | reverse complement strand
TTGAAAATGGGGAATAAAAGTTGATTTCTTCTGCTCTTTTCCTTTTTAATATTTCATTCCCAGAATGAAATCTGAGTGCAATGTATTTCAGCAAATATTGGGCAGATTCTGCCTACACTCCCTGAGATTGGGTGGTGCATCTTGGGCTCCCAAATCATGATGAATAATCAGTTATGTGGCCACCTAAATATGGACTTGTCTTTTCTCATGGTCTCAGATCTCTGGCTAAAAATCTGAATTGCATGAGCCTGGTTTCTTTCCCAGGATAGTAAAGTTGATTTTCCACCAAAGGAGTAAGACTCCTCCCATGGAGTTGGTGATTGCTGGCTATGAAGTTCTGGGAGTTTAAGTTCACATGCCATAAAATTGTCAAGGTTGAGAAACACTGGGTTTGTAAATAGAACAACACAGAGAATGCTAAATCATAGGAAACATTAATGAACTGTTTTGACTGAACTATGCCGTGTGTCATGTTTTGTACTATTGAAGCTATTGTTATATTTTTTCACTAGCAAACCATTCAATGACAATGGATCCGAAGAACATCAGAAAAAGGAAATATAGTGAGGATTTCTTACAATATGGTTTTACCTCAATATATACAGCGGGAATCGAGAAACCGCAATGTGTAATCTGTTGCGAAGTTCTATCAGCCAAATTGATGAAGCCAAACAAACTGAAAAGGCATTTTGAGAGCAAGCATGCGAGCTATGCTGGCAAGGATATCAATTATTTTAAAATGAAAGCTGATGGACTGAAGAAAGGCAGACTTGACACTGGTGGCAAGTACCACAAACACAACGTGGCAGCCGTTGAAGCAACTTATTTGGTGGCACTCAGAATCGCCAGAGCGATGAAACCTCACACCATTGCTGAGGAGTTACTGTTGCCAGCAGCCAAAGACATGGTTCGACTTATGATCGGAGACGAATTTGTGACGAAATTGAATGCAGTTTCCTTGTCCAATGACACTGTCCGCAGAAGAATAGATGACATGTCTGCTGATATTCTTGATCAGGTAATCCAAGAAATTAAATCTGCTCCACTTCCAATATTTAGTATCCAGCTTGATGAATCTACAGACGTTGCAAACTGTTCCCAGTTACTGGTTTACGTGAGGTATATTAACGATGGCGACTNTTGAGAAGGGTGGAACAGAGGGGAAATTTGATATCCACTCTTGCTGCGTAGATTTATAAATGTTATCACTGGACAGTTTTGCCACAAGGAGTGCTAAACAGTCCCACATTATGTCAGCTTTATGTTCCTTTTCACAAACGTCACCCATTGGCTTTGGTATATCATTATATGGGTGATATTTTAATTGGAGCACCAAAGACACAATCTAATTGGCTTTCAGAAATACAACATGATTTAAGTCTTTATGGAATGCAAGTTGCCCCAGAAAAAATACAGTTGCATTCTCCCTATCTTCATTTAAGGCATACAATGTTGCAATCTTATTTTGCCCCAGCTTTTCCTCGTTTGAGCCTACCCAAAATTATTTCATTGGTCAATTTACAGCAATTGTTAGGCATCCTAACTTGGGTTTGCCCATATTTTTCTTTACCTACAAATTTGCTCAGTCCATTATTTGATTTATTGACCAAAGGAAAACAACCTGAAAATTTCATTGTAGTTCAGCGATTCTCAACCTGTGGGTCGCGACCCCATTTGGGGTCGAACGACCATTTCACGGGGGTCGCCAAACAACGCAGTCCGCCATTTTTTTTTACCCTTTTCCTTTCCGTCTTATTGGCTTTCGAAAGTGCCACAGGTGGCACGCAGAGCCGTTCCTGCTTCCCTCCTCTTTGCGCATGCGCAGCTTTTTTCTATATAAAAGGAAGTTTCGGTTTCGGTCCACGTGGCAGAAGCGAGACAGAGGACAAGCGGCAGAAAGCGAGACAGAGGACAAGCGGCAGAAAGCGAGAGAGAAGAAGTAAAAGCGGTAAGTTTTGTCTCTGTCCTGCCGCTGAGCTTCCTCTGCTTGGCC
Organism: Protobothrops mucrosquamatus; assembly: GCF_001527695.2. Classification (NCBI taxonomy): domain Eukaryota; kingdom Metazoa; phylum Chordata; class Lepidosauria; order Squamata; family Viperidae; genus Protobothrops; species Protobothrops mucrosquamatus. Next base: position 11,419 of record NW_015388185.1, on the reverse strand, counting down.
ACCGGACACCCCAACGGCCCCAGAACACCCTGCCCGCATTTCCTTCCATTTTTTTAGCCGGCCCAGCGGCTAAAAAACACTCCGCGGCCGCCGGCACTTCTTGTAATTTTGCAGCCGGCCTCCCCCTTCACCAGTCTCTCCGGCCACCTCTCCTCCATTCCTTCCGCCCTGACCTTCGCTTTTTCCCTTGTGCTCAGATGCCCTCTTGCAAGAAAACTAGCAAAGTTGCCGGAGAACCAAAATTAGATAGAAGTATTCGTCACGCGAGCGCACAGAGCGAGCCAGAGACAAAGCTTTGCGCGTCAATGAAATATTAGTAAGTCCTCCAGCCTAAGCGGAGGGAAGGAAAAGCCCAGAACATGGTGATAGGGTGGCAAGCGAGCCTCCGAAAAGGACTCTCCAAGCTTGCTGAAACTATCCCGGGGAAGGAAACTGAAGGCGCACGCAAATCCCGGGCTTTGTTTCCATCCCTGTGGAGCAGCCAGCTCCCTGCTACCTTCCATCCACGCCTGAAGCCTCTGCTGCTTTGGGTAGCTGCTACAGACCCCCCGCCCCGCCCCTGAGACTTCAGGGACTGAAAGGAAGACGGAGGGAGGGAAAGAAACCAAGAAACTTACTTGCCAAGCCAGCGCAGCCGCTGGCTCAGCCCCGGCAGCCAGTCAGAGCGAGCGCGCGCGTGCGCAACGACCCTCTCCCAGTGAATGGGATTAGCCGAGCGCGCATCCCAGCCTCTGGAGCTGCCGAGCAACATTCAGGCATGCTCAGTCGGCTGACCTTCCCCGTGTAGAAAGTACCATTGAGTGGAGGGAGGGAAAAAGGGGACAGGCGGGGGCAAGAAGGAAAGAAATGGATGCTACCATCAAGAGGCGAGCTAAAAATAGACGCGGAGGGAGGAAGGGGGGGGAATTGCTGGAAGTTAAAGAGACAGGAGCTGAGCTGAGGAGGCTCTCTCCTGATTGCGGACCAATGCAGCAGAAGAACACGATGATCTCCCCACTATAAACTGAGCACATCTAGATTGGTGGTAAGGAATGGTCATTAAGGAAAGAAAATCCCATGGTTACATTAAAATTTATGTGAAGCATCTGTACGTAAATATACTGCACCCTTTATTGTACACAAACTGGCAAAGAAAGCCTCTTTGTAACATGTAACATGCCCTGG
>NW_015388185.1:3986-7427 GCF_001527695.2 Protobothrops mucrosquamatus | reverse complement strand
CTGGTTTACGTGAGGTATATTAACGATGGCGACTTTAAAGACGAGTTTCTGTTTTGCAAACCTCTTGAAACAACAACTACTGCACGTGATGTATTTGACACAGTTGGTTCATTTCTGAAAGAACATATCTTGGGAAAAGGTTTGTGGTGTTTGCACAGATGGTGCTCCAGCTATGCTAGGATGTAGATCTGGATTTCAATGTTTGGTACTGAATGAGTCATCGGAACTCACTGTATGATTCATCGGCAAATATTAGCAACAAAGACACTGCCACAAGAATTACGAGAAGTAATGAAAAGCGTCATAAATTGTGTCAACTTTGTAAAGGCAAGCAGCTTAAACACACGACTGTTTTCACAACTGTGCAACGAGTTGGATGCGCCAAACAATGTTCTGCTATTTCACACTGAAGTGAGATGGTTGTCGAAAGGAAAAGTTTTAAAACGTGTTTTTGAGCTTCGTGATGAACTCAAAATGTTTTTTATTCAGAAAGCAAGACCGCAGTTTGAAGCTATTTTCAGCAATAACAGTGAACTGCAGAAAATAGCTTACTTGGTTGACATCTTTGCCATCTTGAATGAGTTAAATTTATCACTGCAAGGACCAAATGCAACGTGCCTTGATTTGTCTGAAAAGATCCGATCATTCCAAATGAAACTGCAGCTTTGGCAAAAAAAATTGGATGAAGACTTCCGGTTTGAGTCGCAGCGCCGATGGCAGCTCCTCTGTGAGCTGTCTGCCCTGAAGACACGTAAGAGCCGCAAAAACAGCTGTTCTGCGGCTCGGAATCCCCTTCCCCGGGCAAAGGGGAAGGGGTGAGCTTCCCCGATAGGGGTAGAGCTCCCTAGCCCTCGTATTTTGACAGCGGTGAGGGCTAAGGTGAGTTCCCCCGGAGTCGGGGATTTCTCCGTGCTTCAGGCTGCCTTCGTTGAAAGGAAGCTAGACGCGGATTCAGCCTCTGTCGTTCCAGGAAAGCGTGAGTTGAATTTTACAGGCAGACAGAGCCTACCAGGAAGATTTAAAATTGTTTGGACTGAAACCTTAACTCTAGAATTAAAGTATCTTCTTCGTTTTTTATGTTAACTGGAAGAAGAAGAAGAATATGGCTGCGGATAGGCGTTTCTGTTTTTTCAATTGAAAACATATGAGACTTTCACTTTCTGGAGACTTTCTCTTGGATTATTATTGTAACAGATTTAGTTACTTTGAGCTCGTTGGAATAAGGGGGCTGAGAGAAAATGCTCAAGAGAAACTAGAGGACGAGATTGCAGCAGATCTGGCCTTGGTTTTATCCTGCCACCCTGATGAAATAATAAGAGAAATGGAAAAAAATTTTTAGAGTCAATTCATGGATTGCAAGACAGAGAAACCTTCCAAGAGATGTTGTTATCTATTTTTCCAGAAAATCAATCCGTAATCAAATTATTCAAGCTTTTTACAATCAAAAATTTCAAATAGCAGGACAAGATGTTATAATTTTAAAGGAGATACCACCCAAAATACTCAGAAGAAGGAAGGATTTTGCCTTCCTGGCTGAAGAGTTGAAAAAGCGTCAAATTCAATTTAGATGGGAGATACCTGCTGGTATTATGGTAAATTATATGGGAATACGTTATAGGCTCAACACCATTGTAAAGGCAAAAGATTTTTATACTTCAATCCTGAAAGCAGGTTCTCCATCATCTCCACAAGGTACCAGGAAGGAAAGAACTGGTGAAGATAAAGTGGCTGAAGGAGCTATACTGTCATCAAGTTTCATAGAATTACAAAATCAACAGCAAGTTAAGCAACAATTTATGGAAATTAGAGATGATCCCAAATCACAAAGAATGACCTGTGCAGCTCATAAACGCAAAGAAAGAGAGCAACAAAAAGTGGATGTACCCATTGCACAACAAGTCATCTCGGAGCCAGTGGGAGGGGCGAGGCCGAAGAAATCAGTAACAGCTGATTTACAAGGAGCATTCCAGAGGCTCGCTGCCACTAAAGATGGCAAGGTTCCTGACTTGGAATGTTAATGGTTTGAATTCTCCACAGAAAAGGAAAAAGATATTCTATTATTTGAAACAACATAAAAATGATGTTGTTTGTTTACAAGAAACTCATATTACAGCTAAAGATTAAAAATATTTGTCCAACTCACGGTTGGGTATACATTTTATGGCATCTGCGCCGCAGAAAAGAGGTGGAGTAGTTGTTTATATCAGGAAAGACTTTCAACCCAAATTGATTGATGCTGATTTAGAAGGAAGATATGTTCTTGTTGAAATATTATTGAATGGGAAGAAATGTCTTATTATTGGATTATACGCCCCAAATCAACAGCAGAAACAGTTTTATAAATTGTTATATCGGAAACTAAACCAACTGGATTATAAATCAGTTATTATGATGGGGGATTGGAATGGTGTTTTAGATTCAAGAAAAGACAAGAAAGGTTCTTGTAAAACGCTTAATTCAACATTGCCTAAAAAATTTTTTGACTTGAAGGATGAACTGGAATTAAAAGACATATGGCGAGAGAGAAATATGGAAGAAAGGGATTTTACTTTTTTTTTGGACAGGCACCAATCTTATTCTAGAATTGATTTTTTTTTAATTACTAATGATTTTTGTTCTAGGGTGAAGAATATTAAGATTTTCCCCAGGACATTGTCAGATCATAGTCCGGTATGGATGGAGTTACTCGCTGAAGAAGGGAGTAGAAGGACTTGGAGATTGAATGAAAATTTATTTAGATATGATATAAATTTACAGAAATGTAGAGATCAATTGAAAGAATTTTTTTTGTTGAATATGCACAAAGGTACATCAATTTCAATGGTCTGGGATGCTAGTAAAGCATATATGAGAGGTAATTTGATTTATATGAATAATGTTCATAGGCGTAAACAAGTGCAAAAACATAAAGAGTTGGAGGAAGAGATTAAATTGAAAGAACAGGCCTTTATTTTGAATCCACTGGATAATAATTTAAAAGTATCCATTACTGTGCTTAGGGAACAATTTAACATGTTAATAGCAGATCAGACGGCAACTAGTTTAAGGTATATGAAATATAACACATTTTCTAATGCAAATAAACCAGGAAGGTGGCTGGCCTATCAATTACGAAAGAAGCAGAAATCAAGAATTATAGAGAAAATAGATTATAATGGTAAAATGACATCTCAACAAAACTTGATTAAAAAGAGTTTTTTGGATTTTTATTCTAAGTTATATGCTTCTGAAAAAATAAAAGTTGAACAAATAGATAATTACTTACAGGAGGCACACTTTCCTAGATTGTCAGATAATCAAAGGGAAAAAATGAATTGCCCAATTACGTTGGAGGAGATAAAGGGGGCAATTAAGCAATTAAAACTTGGTAAGGCACCAGGTACAGATGGATTTACAGCAATTTATTATAAGATGTTATCGGAAGAAATGATAGAACCATTA
>NW_015388185.1:0-1704 GCF_001527695.2 Protobothrops mucrosquamatus | reverse complement strand
ACCCCATTTGCACTTGCCAGAAGCCCATTCACAATCAACGTTGAAAATGTTCCTGAGACAGCACAAGAGGAGTTCATTGAACTTATTAACAGCGATGCAGCGAAAACTGATTTCTCCACAATGCCAGTTACAAAATTCTGGATCAAATGTTTGCAGTCATATCCTGTTCTGTCTGAGACTGTGTTGCGCCTTCTTCTTCCATTTCCAACAACATATCTTTGTGAAACAGGGTTTTCCAGCTTGTTGGTTATCAAGTCTAAATACAGAAATAGACTTGTTGTGGAAGATGATCTTCGGTGTGCTCTTGCAAAGACTGCCCCGAGAATTTCTGATCTGGTGAAAAATAAGCAACCTCAACCTTCACACTGATGTTGGCTTTTTACGCATACTGTTGAAAAATGTAGCAATGTAGTTTACTGTTGTTATATTAAGACTGTTACCCATGCTACACCATGCTTCAAGACAAAATTTCATTTTTTTGTAATTAAAAATAAGTATTTAACAATATATAATTACATATTGTTTTTGTGATTAATCACTATGCTTTAATTATGTTCAATGCAAATACATCCTGCATATCAGATATTTACATTGCGATTCATAACAGTAGCAAAATTAGAGTTATGAAATAGAAACGAAAATAATTTTATGGTTGGGGGTTACCACAACATGATGGCCACGCCCACTTGGTGGCCACACCCACTTGGCCACACCCCTGGCACCCGGCGATGTATAAGTGGTTGGGGGTCACCACAACATGGGGAACTGTATTATGGGGTCACGGCATTAGAAAGGTTGAGAACCACTGTTGTAGTTCCATCTGCATCACTTGCTACAGTGGAACAAATTAATGACATCATGAGTACTCAATTTGTGGACAGAATTACACATAAAAATTGTCAGTTAACACTTTTGATTTTTCCTACTAATCAATTACCTACAGGAGTATTAGCTGTGATAAAAGTACAAAAAATATATTGTATTGAATTGACTTTATTTACCCCACACCCCATCCCAAAATGTTTTATTTTTTATCCAGGTGGTTGCTGAAATAATAACCTTAGGACGCACACAAGCTTGCCATCCAAATGGAACTGATTTAATTAATATTGTTTTTTCTATTCCAAAATCTGATTTTCAATTTTATTTTCAGGATAACTTATCTCTTCAGTATATAGGCTGTATTTCATGTCAACTGCCTAAAGATCCTTGACTTGCTTGTTTAATGACTTTTTCCTTTCCTGTCCATCTACTGCTTTCTCCTTCTCCCTTGCCACAAGCTCCTACTGTCTTTTGGAGTGGGAGCTGGAGGGAGAACGAGAGGAGCAATTGCTTACAAGGATCCTCATGATGTTACCTGGAAAGTGTCCTACACTGCACAATGCTCAGAATTAGCTGCTGCTATCTTGGCTTTTCACACCTTTTCTCAACAGTCTTTTAACTTAATCTCTGACTCTCATTATGTGTGTCAACTTATTTTTAATCTTCCAGGTGCTTACATCACACCCAGGATTGACCCCAATCTTATGACTTTGTTTTTCCCTTGACAGCAGCTGCTACAAGATATTTTATTTTTCATATGCGCAGTCACTCTTTCCTTCCTGGGCCTATTTTTTTTTATGTCTTCCTAATCCCCGTGTTTTTGCCTCTAATCAACTATGGCAAATGGATGTTACCCATATTCTCTTTTTAGCTCCCTGGAAA
>NW_015388184.1:93285-144792 GCF_001527695.2 Protobothrops mucrosquamatus | reverse complement strand
AAAATCCTTGCTCTTTGCTGTATATACTTCAGTTGTTTTCTAAAACCATCCTGGGCCAAAACTAAAAAAAAAGTTTACACTAGTTTTAATGTCCACATGTGCAAACATACACACATAGTGTCATGTATTTTACTAGTCGAGCAGCAAAATGCTAGAATCGGTGGTAGCTGGAAGACATTTGTGCCTTCTGATGTGGTCATGGCAACTGGAATATGGATTGCTAGTCAGAAAGGAAGCATGTTTTTTCCTCTTCTAATAAATCCTAAGATTTTGCTGGACCTGATCATCGCCTCTTCTTAAATCCCTTACTCAATTCTTTTTACATCTAAGTTAGCTAGTTCTCAGGGACAGGTCATTAATCTTCACCATACTTTTAAGTCATTTTGTTTTACTATAGCAGTTTAAGAATAATAGTGGTTTCTCCAAAATCACATGTCTTATCTAGCTTTAATGTAATAATACTAGCACTTTACAAGATTGTTAACTCTCCCATATTATAGGACAGCAGCAGCTAAGCTAGAACACCGGAGGCTGAAAGAAAATACCATGGGTAATACTATCCAGAGAATTCCAGAGGAATTCTGAAGGAACACTGAAACCAGGCTATATTGATTCATAATTGTTATGCTGCAGTTCTTCTTTAATAAACAATCTGAAAACCCGATTTCCAAAGGGAGTAACAACCACTTCCTAGAAGTACATCAGCAAATGAGGTAAGAGGAATGCCGACTTTAACAAACTAACCTAAATTCACAAAAAATATTACTGAATTCCTTCAACTGCAGAATCCAAACCAAGTACCTTCAAAGATAAAGCCCTTATTTTGGCTTAAGGAAGCAATATGAACAACATGACTCATGTGCAAACATGCTTTAAAATTTTGTTCTGCTAGAACACCATTCTATTACAGTTAAGTGACCTCAATTTTAAACTTGTGTTTTCAATCAAGTGTAGTGTTTTCACAAGATTACCCTTGGCACTACAGAGTTTCCAAACTGAATGACAAATCAGAATGCTGCTTATTTTAAAGTTTAAATCAGGCAGCACAAAATTTATTCACAGAACTATCATGTGAGAAAATGCACATTTCCTGTAATTTGCTCAATTCTTTTTCTATCAATTTTCAAGTAACTCCAAACAACATTGCTTGACAACGTATAGAGACTGGCACACTATCCAAAATGCAAAGCAAAATCTTTGCCATTTTCTTTGTCACTATGTGTCCAGAATGTAATATGATGGATGTTGATCCTTTGGAGAAGGAACTGGTATGGCTGCTATAAGAAATCACAATTTGAACAACTAGAAATGTAGAGAAATTAACACAAGACCATTTTGTGAAGTCTGTCCCACTGGTTCACATGTCTGAACAACCTGTTTTCTCCTGTCCATAAACCAACTAAAATAATTTTAAACTTCAATAATCACTGTCATTTCAGAAGGTCTTACATTTTTGTCATCTTAGACAATATTTGAAAAATAAAAGTTTTCAAATAAAAAAATCCATCCAAATTTTATTTAAGTAATAAAAAACTATATTTTTATAGACAAACGCCTAATATGAATATTTTGTTCTGCACGTTACAGTGTTTTAAAATGAGTATTTTAATACTAATATTAATAAACATTAGGTTCATATATCAATATTAATACAGTTATAGCTAACCTAATAGAGAAAAGTGTTGTAAAACTATCTTTTGATCATAGAAAGAAGAAAATGACAAAAGCCAAAATAACAATGATATGAAGCACTCTGAATGAATTCTAACTCTATCACAGGCATACATGTTATCATGTAAACAGAAACAATGCCAAAAATATCCCATCCCCAGCTGTTGTAGGTTTTCCATTGTGAATTCCCATAGATCCTACAGAATCATTGAGTTTGGGAAGCTCATAAGCAGTCATCCTATTTTTTTAATACTGAAAAGGGCTACTAATGTAATTCATAATATCAGAATTTTGCACTTGATTACCAAAGCTCCTTTGACACATTCCACAAAAGCAGCATTACCCAACTGTGCAATAATACAAGGGAGAGAGATAGCAAAAGATTTTGAACCAGAATCAAGGAGTATATGAAGGGATGATGAAACCAAACGAGGTCTAGCTGACTAGGACACTTTTTTCTTTTCTTTTTCTGGCCGTGTGTGTGTGTGTGTGTGTGTATGTGTGTCTTCAAGTCAGTCTAGACTCCTGGTGATTGCCTAACAAGTCCCTAAAGTTTTCTTGGCAAGATTTCGGAAATGGGTTGTCACTGTCTACTTCCTTGGACTTAAGAAAGTGACTAGCTTAAGGTCATCCAGCTGGCATAGTGCATAATGCATAACTATAACTCACAATCTCCCAGTTTCTAGCCTGATACTTTAACCACTATATCAAACTGCCTCTCCTAAGGTATCATATTTCTCTTTTCCTTTTATTGTAAAATAAATATAATAAATAAAATGTGCAATGTACAACAGCACGTCATAAGTAACAAAAGCTATGTGACAAAAGTGGGTGGTCCAACATTTCCAAGATTTCCCCACAATTCTTGTCTTTTAAGGATGTTAAAAAAAATGTTGCAATCATATAAGGCTTAGACCATTAAAATAACCCTTAAAACCATGCAAAATTGCAATTATCAATCTCAGTGGCATTTTACCAAATGTTGATGGTACAATCAAGAAAGGCTCTGGAAGATGCAAAAGAAGTGATTCAACACAACAGGTTGACAATCTAACAGAACTGAAGAGGAAGGGTGGAAGAAAAAGTAAACAACCTGGAAAAGCCCAACTGAGTAATTTTAATATAGAAGATTTCAGAATTTTCATTACTTTTACCAAGAAAAAATAAGGGCAACCTTAGTTAAATATGAAAAAATAGCAAAAAATCCCCACTGAACTGCTATAGATCTATGTAGTACAATAATATGGTTAGCAGAAGAGATGAAAATAGAGCAGCTAAAAAATAAATGTATAGTAGGTAGATTAGTCTTTTTTTCTAGACATATTCACTATAACATAATACTGCACTGGCTTGTTTTTTTTTAGGAAATATGAGGGTTATGTAATAAAGTAATGAATTGTTCATAGTAATATCACATTTCTCATTATATTCACAATTCTTTATAGGCCTCCTTTCCATATATTTGCTTAGCAGAGTGGGATTTGGGGGCCTATTTAAACGATAATGTTTGTTTATTTATTAATCATACTAATATGGCTGCCCATCTCACAAAAAGCAGCTCTCGGAGGCCATATAAATGTGATTAATAAATAAACAATAATGTTACTGCAAGAAAAGAGCCACAATTATTAGACAGTGCTGCAGCCAAGCTAACATATACTTGGAGCAATAGAGGTGTTCAGTCTTTGTTAAGAAAACCTCCCCCAAAATCTCCTGAGAAATTAGATTTAAAAACAACACCCAAACGCTTTTTTTAAGAAAATCTACCAACACCACCAAGATTCATAACTTTCTGAGAGTCCCAGCAAGACTCCGGAATCAAGGCTTGAGGTCACTGAATGATAAGAGTTGTAAGGAATTGTTTAAGTCATCAAGCTCAACTTCCCACTTAGTGCAAGAATTCAGACTTTAATTCAAACAACTTCAATAAATAGTTAACCCAAGGTCAACTCACAAAATGGATTTTCCATATCACCATAAACCAACTCTTTAGATACCTAGAATGAAGGAAGTTTTTAAGTCGGGCCACTTTGGTTTGAGCCATAACACTGGCAAATACAGTAGATATGACAGAAAGACATCATTAGAAAATTCAGCCAAAGCTGTGAGCAGCTGATTGCCTGATTACCAATGATAAATAAGAATTTATTCAGAAGATAAAGCAAGAAAAACATTATTATTGCTTTTCTATGTGGAGCCACAAATGACTAAGATAGTTAGTTATACATAGTGACAAAAGGCAAATGTAAGCTATATGTTAGCAATTTATTTGAAAAATTAGTCGGGAAGGGGTTACCCTTATCCTTGTTGTGCTGCTGATTTTTAGTTCTCTAGCAACCAGAGCAGCACTCTGTCAACTTCTGCCTTGGTGAATTAAAAGAAAATTAAAGTCAGAACGGTATGATTCTATTCTATCCCATTTTTTTTTAATTCAAGCAAACCTATCAGTAGTATCCTGAAAGTTTTCCAAAGTTATGTAATGTGGAATCATGTTTACATCAGTAACATTTGTCAGAACCAAGTCTGATCCATCTTATCCCAAAGGTGCTTTTTCATGAGGCAACTGGACTTTCTTTTTTCTCATTGAAGCCGTTTCGTTTCTCATCCAAGAAGCTTCTTCAGTTTATTTAGAGCTGAAGAAACATCTTGGATGAGAAGTGAAACATCTTCAAAGAGAAAAAAGAAAGTCCAGTTGCCTCGTGAAAAAGCACCTTTGGGACAACATGACCTGGAGGACTGAGAACCTCAATAGACAGATCCATCTTATCTTTTCAAAGGCATATGAGGTGAACTCACTGCATTTTTACCATAGGTTCCACTGTTTTCAGTAGGAATACCTCAGAAAAAAAAACATGAATCAGGATACATCTTAACTAACTGGGTCAGGTACGATTAGATTTGGTGCTGCAAGATAATTTCTGGACATACCACTGATGGTAAGTCTGCCAGATATTTGATGACATTATCCTACCTTATGCTATCAGTCAACATATTCAAGCCATTAAAAAAAAAGACAACAAAGATAGGAATTTATCTTCACCTACCTCAACCTGAACAGTTATCCACCTACAATCATAGCTCAGTACAAGACATTTTAAGCTGATGGTTTTTATCAAAAGAAGTTTATTAGTACTAGAACTTTAGACATTTGTATGTTATATTGACAAGAGCTCTCTGCTGAACTGACAGTATTAAAAATGTGTCCCAGTGGCATCTTTCTACTATCTCAGAACAGTTCTCTTAATTAAATTATTTTTCTCCCTTTTAGGAAACATGCAAAGACAAAGGGTATTACTTGGCTTTCAACAGCGATTCATAGCAGAAGTGAGCTGTAGCTCCAGAACTGCAGCTACACAAAAAGTCCCTTTGCAAAAGTTCTTAAACTAAATCTAAAGAGAAACACCTCTTAAAAAAAACTTTCACAGGTAATATATATTGCTAAGCCTTAGAATTTGATACAATAAGAAAGAATTAATCTCTAGGAAGAGATCCATTTATGTTCCATAAGGCTATTCGCCTAAAGCCACAAAGGGAAAGTCCAAATCAAAATGTTGATTGCTAAGTTTCTATAAGAATCTAGTTCCCATTTCATTAAAAATAGCTGATTTACTAAGAATACAAAAGTGACACAGCAATCAGTTAACTAACGCAACCCAGAACAATCACCCTTTAAACCAAACCCATCAATTGCTTTGAATTTCCATTCTTCCTAGAGTGTTCATACATTTGGAGTTTGTCTAGCTATCAGTAGTTTGTTCTCTTCAAGTATCAAGAAACAACAGGCGGATTTTTATATGTATTTCTTAAAATTGCAGTCTAAAGTATGTTGGAGCAAATTGTTATGATTAATAGTTTTATGAAGAGAAATGGAGAAAGAACCATTTCAGAGAGCTTCCCTTAAACTTGTTAGAAAGAATCTCTCTGACAGCTAAGCTGTTACTGAAACCTTTTCTTTCTAACCTTTAACCCCAAGGTCACCATCCACATAGCTGCTTATTAACAAGAGAAAGTTCCCATGCAGGTTTCCTCTTCCATTTATTTATTTATTTTAAAAAGATACGCAGAGTTCACCAGATAATCTTAACAGATTTCAAGCAGGCTTGTGCTAAAATAAAAATAAACTCCAAAGTTTTTATGTAATGATTAAGGCTGATTGCCAGCTAAAACTTCATGTGTTGTATGCACCAGCCCTGCACTAAAGGTGGTAGTTAGGTTAACTAGATTTTAGAATTCAAAAAGCAATTAACAAGATGGAAAGTGACATGTAAATAATGTTTTCAAAGCAGCTGCAGTGCTATAGGATATATTTAATCCCAATTGAAACTTAAATCCAGGTTAACTAATACTGTATTGTCCTCTAAATATAGTATTATATCCTTGGTTTCAAAAATCAAAAAATCATTTTTGAAACAACAGCATCCTGTAAATATTTAAATTTAATCATATGAACTAATTATGCTCAACTTAACCTGCTCCAAAGTTTTTCCTTCTCTGGAAGCTATCAGTCATAAATTATCTATGTCAAAAAGATGTAAATTCCAATATAAACATTTATTGTAGCAACTGTGTCCCCTATATAGTCTTTCCAATGAAGCTTTGTATATATATATATTGAAGTAGGCAATTTTTCCTGTTTTACTGTTTGCACAATCAAACTGCTCTTATTTACAGAACTTTCTGATAAACTTAGGGATAGAAGCACCTTATCAATTTCCAGGTTATGTTCCTGGAAACTTTTAAGTTCTTTCAGATTTTCTACTACATCACAAAGTCTAATCTTCACTATGAACCATTAGTAATACTTCTATTTCATAAGATGTTGAGTAAACACTATTCTACCTCAATACAAGAACGGCCACAACTCCTACAACATACTTTTGTAAAAAAAAGTTGTAATTTGATGTAAAGTTAAAAATTATTACAGCATTGCTTTTTTTAAAGAAAAGTGCGTATTTGCACTATTGTTGAAGTGTAGATTAGGTTCTTGTTTGATCAATTAAGTGGCATTGATCATTGGAAAATCTGCTGTAGCCTATTACAAGATCTGAAAAACATAAAAATACAGATGTACATCTGTACTCCTGAACTACTATCAACAGAAACTATTTCAGACTACTCTGAATGCATTCTAAATATCACTATAAATTATCTTATTAGATACAATCATTCATAAGTGCAATTTGTAAAAACTGTTGTTTTTTAAAACCACTCTTTATTGGCACAAACATACCAGGGATACCATCAAGACCTACTGAAATAATCTTTCACTGCTTGGAATCAACAGATTAAACTTCCTGCATCACAAACATCAATGAAAAACATGTGCTTGATTCTTATATATTAATGTTCATTTTACCTTCTATTTTTCCCAAATGTTTCTCAACAGCAATACCAATTCATCTCTCTTCCCGCTGTTTTATAGCCAATTACAAAATATAGAAGAATATATAAGTGTAGTAAATTGGCTAAGTTACATCTCACACTTATTCTTATTAGATTTTCTATCTTATCATTCCGCAAACTTTCTGGGCAGAAAACTGTTGCTTTCTTTTATTTTTCTATGTTATACTTTTTTGAGAGTGCACAATTATAGTGCCTTCATTACTGCTATGCATACTTATTATTTATCATCAACTTTAAAAGGCAATCACAAAGATGTTTTAAAATAATCAATTTTCAAAAAGTATTTATTTTCCTTCCTTTTGTAATGCAGATTGTAAGACAATACTGTCAAATTGAAATTCTTAACTAAACCCTGAATTCTGTTTTTAAACACTAACACATTTTCCCTGAAAACAAAGCAAGGCTTTCCTGGCCACCTGTCAGTCTGGGTCAAAAAACCTACACTTACAGTGAAACTATCACCTTTTATTAACACAATGATAGGAACACTTTCTGGAAAGAGATAGCTGATTTTTAATGTTTTTTATTTAGATACTGAATTTTAATGCTTGCAAACAGCAAAAGAGTAAAGATGAGTCAGATTTGGTATCTTTTCCAAAAGGATGCAACTTGGTGTTCTATGTGAATTATTTGGAAACAACAAAAAAAGAGTTTTTGTGCAGGAGAACAAAATCTCAGCCTATATCAAGCAAAAAAGACCAGTCAGTTAAGCGTTTGTCTCCTCGCGGAAAATACTCTTGCCTGACCAATATCAGAGTGATAGAAAAATCCTGGGTCCAGCGGAGTTGCTAAGGAGTTGATTTACTCAGCGATGTTTCTCTTGTTTATCCGTGTAGATGGCAACACCTATTCAAGATGATCAGCCATTTCATTCCTGAAAAGGCAGCACTTCAATTTTCCATTTGCTCCATCTCGGTGGGTTCCAACAGGGGGGAAGAGCCAAGGAGGGAAAAAAGATCGCAGCAAAGTATATAAAGTGCTCGAACCGCCAAGCCCGCTTCCCCACCCCACCCCCAATAACCAACGCAGCAATTGTTATGGATATGTGACGCAAACGTCGTAATCTATCCAGCTCGGAAAAGAGGGGTCGTTTAAAATATATATATATATATATATATATTCTGGACTAGGATTAAAACGAAAAGCCACCCAAGATGGATATAACGTGCACCTTTCGAAGGACCGCAAAGCACCCCGCTTCTCCATGCGGAGGAATAAAACAACTGCAAGCTCACTTTGCAAACGTCACAATGAAACTGGGCAGAACGCGTTCCCGGGCAGAATCGCGGCTCTCCGCAGACGGCGGTGCCCGGATCGACCCCCGCTTCCCCTTTCCCGGGTCTCCAGATTTTCTCTACCGGTCTTACTGGATCCCACCTTCACCAGAGGGCTTCTAACTGCTCCGATGCGGCTCTAGCGCAGCTCCTTTCCCCCTCCCCCACCAGATCGAGAAAGCTCCCAAGCCCAGCCGGTCCCCTCCCCAGCTCCCTTGCAAGTCCGAAGGAGTTTGGGAAGAGCGGGCGAGCTCGAGGGCTTCAGACGGATCACACCCACCCAGCTCCGCTTTGCCATCGCTTCGCCTGCTCGCGACTTCCAGCAACAGCAGCAGCAAAACTTTCTTCGGATCGCCTGCAACTACCAGGGCGGCAGGAGGGAGAATCAGAAGCGCACCAGGCAAGAAGTAGCTTCCCCGCCGCCTCTGGGAAAGGCACTTTCCGAGCTAAGCTGCGCGGAAACGTCGCTTCTCCCGGCTCCCTCCCTCGTTGTCCCCACCTCCCTCTTCCGTTGTCTTGGCCGAGACTTTGGCAGCGCTGCAAACCGTGGGTTACCCTGCTAATCTGCTGGCAGATGTTGTCCATCACACTCCGTACTAAGTAAACAATGCAGAGCCCAGCAAAACAAAAGACTTCCACTTCACCTCATTTAACGTCTCTCACTTATTCTCTCGGCCGAAGCTGGGGAGGGAGGGAGGCGAGGGCTTGTTTTGTGTTTTTTTAAATGTAAGGATGAAAAAAGAAGAGCAGCAACTTATTATCGGCCCCCGCCCGCCCGCTCCGCTTCTCCCGAGCAACAACAAAAACAGGCTCAGATACTCTTTTGATTTATTTCCCCCCCCCCTTCTTTAGGGGCTCCGCGAAGGACGGGCGAGGAGCCCCAAGAGACTCACTCGCTTCCTTTCGCCGAAGCCCGGCTCCCCAAAGGCCAGTGCGATCCACGCTAGCCGTGTCGAAATAAATTGGGAGGGGTGGGTGTGCATCAGAACCGAAAAGTGGGAGGGCGGGACACACACACACACACATACACAAAAACACACACACACACACACACACGACCAACTGCGCGCGCTGGATCTGAAAGCATTTTCGACAAATAAGCACACCTTTGCACGATCGCCGCCAAGTAGATGGAAGGGGTGTGGGTGGAATTAAAACACACACAGAGACACACACACACACAACGACCTCTCTGTAACATCCCGGGGGCGACTTGGAAGGAACGGAAGGGTCTACCCAGACGAATGAGAGCTGCCCACGGGAGGTGAGATGTGACCAAAGATGTCCTCGCACTTCCCGCTTCCCCTCGTTCTTTCCTCCCCACCCCCGCCGGCTTCCCTTTTCTGGATGGCGCAGTGAAGCGAAAACACATGGACACTACTAGGACGGGCACACGCATTTCCAGTGCAGGGAGGAGAGAGACCAAGCCCCGCCGCCCGAGCAAAGCTGGCCGAACAGCCTTGTGCCCGCCCGCCCGCTCGCCCCGCTCCTTACCTCCTCGTCAGCTCGTGGGGTCCAGCGGGAGCAGCCCCCCTCCCGCCCCGCCTGGGCTCAAGCCGACGCCTGGGCTCTCAGCGTTGTTGCATCTTTCCCCTTTCTTGATCGATCGGTGGCCGCCGCGGGCTCTCACTGCTCGCTAGCCACCTTAAAATGACACACACACACGCACACACCACACAAAAACTTAATCCTCGCCGCCTTCGCCAGGCTTCCGCCGCTAGTCCAAGTGAGGATGGAGGGGGGGGGAGATGTAACAGCAACTTGGAATCCCCGTTCGATTTCTGGGGGAGGGAAAAAAAAAAAGTCTCTGGCTGGTGCTGATCCAGCAAAAATCAAATAATCAAAATAAGAGGGGGGGGTGATTTTCTTTAGCCTCCGCTTCTTCCTTCTCCGTTGTGTTGAATAGCTAGGAGAGAGGTAGGGTCTCGGTCTCTCTGCCCCCCCCCCCTCTCTTTTCTTTTTGGGCAATAGGCGGGGTCTCTCTTTGCAAACCAATGACACAAACCCACATGGACCAGCCTCGCCCCCTACAGATACTCTTCACTGCAAATAGGCTTTCTCAGGGGATTAGTGGATCAGCTAAAGTACAAACAGGCGCAGCAAGAAAGAAAGGGAAAGGGGGGAGGGGAAAGGGGGGGGGACAAGTAGAGGAAGGAGGAGCGTCTCTTGTGCTGCACTCGGCTTCCACCTCCCTCCCTCCCTCCCTCGACTTTCCCGGTTCCAAGTTGGCAGGACTTAAGAGAGAGCAACATTGACGGAATAGGAAGGAATCGGCGATGGGGCTGGGAGTCGGCGCGAAAAGTGCAGCCGCCAACTGTGTGGGCAGGACGAGACAGCTGCTGCTTTCGGACAAGGGGGTGATGCGGAGCTGGGAGGGGTGAGTGGAGAATCCAAATGGGCACAGCAGTTGGGGCTGCATCTCTGCCGATGCCCCAAACGCTCCCGGGTCTTCTCCCCCACCTTACTTCCTGGCCCCTCTCCCCCTCCCTCCCCCCCCCGATCCAAATTGCTGGATCTTGCCCCTGCTCACACCTTCCCCTGCCCGGCGTGGGCAGCTTCTTGATGTCTCCTAGGATAGCCAGCTCTTGCCTGGGTTGCCTGATTTTTTTTTTTTTTTAAAAAAGACAAAACTCCATTTAGTAAGACCGGGTTCTCATGGAAGGGTTAGCTGACTGGGCCGATTGATAGGATTCTGCATCTTTGGAATTGTAAATTGCAGGGAAGAAAGTCCCACCGAAGTCAGAAGAATGCCTTCCGAGTCACTTGAAATAGAAAAGCCTGCTGTACAACAAAAAAGCCTAAACAAAGTTTTTCAGTGTCCTTCCTTCAAATAGAGTTTTATTGAAGCCTACCTCAAAAAGATTTTATCCTGAGGCCCTGTGATTCCTTGGCACTTTTTTAAAACCGTGTGTCCTCCACTGCACAAGAACCCTTAATGCTTCAGAGATCTCAGGCCTCCTCACACTCCTCACACATTGAGGAAAAAAAATACAAATGATACACTCAATGCAGATAGAATATGCACATTATATTTTGCTTAGTGTACTGTGCACAAATGGCATCTAGTCACACCCCCTTTTTAAAGAAAGCACCCTAAAATGTAGGGATTTTATTTTTTGCTACTTTACAGCTGAGAATTACTTTTTAGGAGAGTCCATTTTGAGATAAATGGGCACAAGAATGAAACTTCGGGGTGACTGATTATTTCAGGGGCTCTTAAATCTAAGGAATAGCATAAATTGAAAACCTTTAGAACAACACTTGAAAATAGCACTTTTATTTCTTAAAAGATAGGAATTTTACCCTTGCGAATCATGGCCCAGTTCACAGTATCCCTCATCCTATTTGAAATTTAAGGCTGAGGCTTTGCAGCTTTCATTAATTTCAGGCTATTGACATCATGCTGTAGCGCCCTATGATTCCAGCTGGATGCAGTAGGAAGTATCAGGGAGTTGGGACATATCCAGTTTTCTTTTCTCATCACAAGAAGCCAGCTTTGCAGACCAGTTAAAAAGCAAGACATTTTGCAAACTTGGTCTCTGTCAGTTGAATTATGAGGTCTGAACATTTATGCACTTTGCCTCCCATGCACCAGTATTTGGTGGGGGGGGGGAGGAACCTTGTTGGCCCATCAAGCCCTGCCTTTGCTTTGTCCAACTGAGGGCTTCCTGCAGCAGCTTTGCAGTGTTTTCAGCACCACCCTGTCATTTTCTCTGAACCATGTTTATTTTAATGTGTGATTATTAGATCGCACATTCATCATCACCCCATACAGAGCGCAGGCAATTTGAAATGGTTGTTGCAGAGCTGCAGCATAAAGGCCAGCAGACTGCTGAGCCCTCTTCTGATGACATCTTAAAGACAGTGGAGCTGACATGCACACCCCCAACAAGCACTAAATTTGAACTGCAGTTTTCAGATGTCGAATGTGAGATAGTAAGAACAGCCAGATACATATTCATTTGACGTTTGAGCTTGTATTGCTTTCAGGATGATTGTTAGCCACACCATTCTTAGTTTTATCCCAAAGGTGGGCAGGTGGTGATCTTATCTTTTATCTTTCTTTTTTTTTTGCAATGTAGTCTAGCTTTTTGCTGCCTGTATTCCTTTCTGTTTTGGAAAGAAAGAAAAAGAAAGGAAAGAAGGAAAAGAAAGAAAGAGAAAGAAAAAAAAGGAATATGTGTGGCTGAGCAAACTTAAATCCAGATAAATTTCCCACTACTTTCAGAATTTGAATTTCATTTGCAGAACTATATCAAGAGATTCATGATCGCTCAAAACCTAGTTTAAATATAAAAGCATTTAGTTCCAAATTTAGTTTCTAATAATAATAATAATAATAATAATAATAATAATAATAATAATAATAATAATAATAATAATAATAATAATAATACAGAAGGGTTTGTAAAAACTCATTAATGTGTAGACTTTTGAAACCGCTAGCAGCATAATCCTGATCCTGGAAGTTGCTAGATTTGAGTACTTTCAAGTAAGACTGAAGATACAGCTTTCTGCATGTATATTCCATAGAGCTGTGTGTTTAGCTGTGGTTTGTTGAATTCATGTGTTCCCCAAAGAACTTGAGGGCTTTATTTGAGCTAGTCTCAAGATTTAGGAGAAAAGCTTTTCATGAAGTTTGGATCTCCTTTCAATAACACAAGCACCCTGCTATCCGTGAAAGAAAAGGAAATGTCACACATACTTTAAATATCACACTGAAACAATTAGAAAAAGATCACTAAAAGATTCTGATAAAAGTTCATAGAGAATATGAACTTCTAAGTGCAAATGACTAAAGGTTTTATTTCATTTTATTTCAATATACAGTAATTGTGAAAATGGATTTTCAGCACTCACTAGTCAAATATTGAAATAGGCTGAACGTTATGCTGACTCTAAGATTTACTTGAACAAATTTGTCTCCAGATATAAATGAAATATTCCATCATAGGCTAGCTCACATATCCCACTACAATTTATAACATATGAAATCTACAAGTAAATGAAGCACATTAACATTTCATTTCAACATTTCATTTTTTAAAAGAAACAACCTATTTATCTATCTTGTTCCATGATCTTAAAAAAAATCAAGAAATCTGTCCTGTCCTGTAAAACAAATATTTCAGATGTGTACACTATTGCACTGTGCACATCGGTAATTAGATTTTTTTATTGTTTATTTTAATTCATTGGCTTAGACAACTATTGTTATTTCTTAGAGGGAAGGATGGATTTCCACTATCATAAATGAAAGCTTTATGGAAATGCCAAGGACAGGAAAAATTCTGGATAATGTAGTAATCACTGAGAGCTGGCATTATACGCCATTTCATTGAACTCTCATGGGGAAAGTGACTAGATACCTTTTTTGGCTCCCTTTCTTACCATCTTACAAGTTGAGTGTGTGTGTGTGTGTGTTCCTTTGAAGGTGTATTATTGTATACTGTAATTGCAAGGGTACTATTTACCTATGTAATATATTCTTTAGAATCTCTGAATTCTTGACTTTAGGAGAACTATGTAAAGACCTCCTGAAATGGTTTCTGTCCATCCCAGAATTGGACAGTGAGAGTCAGAATCAGCTATAATAATTTAATATGCAACTTTACTTCTTATGAACCCTAGACATTACTGTTGAGTAAACTTGCAGATGACCAATTACAAGAGAGTCAGTTGGGAAGTCCCAGGCTCAAATCTTCTTTCAGCCATGAGCTAGCCAAGAGGCAGAAAATAATCACTTTGCAGTTGCTTTTTCTCCTCCGCCCTAGTTATAAGATAGAGATGCATTGTTTGGTTTGACCAAAAGAAGCATTACTGAAATAATGTTTTGAAACATTATATTGATGCTCGATCTACTTATTACTGATTCTTCATCAGTAATAAATAATTTTACACTTTGGAGTTTATGGTCTTGCCTTTTACCTTTTCATTTTGCCTGAGAAAGATGACAGGATTTTAAGATTAGAATGAATTTTTGTAACCACATGGAAATCTGTTGGGCTAATCGCTTACATTTTAACAATAGGAAAAAGGCAGTAAGAAGCCCTATCCCCAGGGAATCCCAACATATCAGTGCAGACCCAAGTGCTGATGCTGAGCAGTTACTCTCTTGGCTGTTCTTTAGTTATTTGTTTCCTTGACTGTGGAGCTATGGACTTCAGCCCTGAGGCTTTCTTATCTATTGAACTGAATTGTTCTCTCTCTCTCTCTCTCTCTCTCTCTCTCTCTCTCTCACACACACACACACACACACACACACACACACACTGGAATAGATTGTCCCAGACAATGTGTATATCATAAATGCAATGGAAGACCGTTGTTTAAACATTCTTGATGGAAATTGGGCAGTAGATATACACACCAAAATAAGCTCTGGTAAACGCAACATAGGAATATTTTATAGTTAATTTTGTATTATTTCAGACAGTAACCAAAGGACTGAATGTGGTTAGGTTAGACATCCATTGAGGATTTTCCAAAATAGGCAATTGTTAGACGCTATTTACGTACCCCATTGTTCTTAATTTGCTTACTGAGTACATGCAGCATTCATAATGGAAACAGTCTTGAACCAAAAAAAATAAATCACAATTGTTGTACCCCACTTAAATTGTTAAAATGTAAAAGTAGAGGAAAAGTTTAATATTTTACTATAATCTTGATATGCAGATTTATATCTGTTTATTTAGTTTCAGTCTAGCAATATGCACACATTTTGCAATGTCCCTTGAATGATTACATACAAGCCAGAGTTTGGTGAGGGGGGTTGTTGTTGGTGTGACTATTATTTGATATTTAGCATTAGCTAGTATGCATTTAAAATCATGGTTTATGGGTTAGTGTGCTTTCAAGTCTACTCAGTTGTTGCTTATTGAGTAAAGAATTTTAAACTTGTCAGTTTGGTCTAGTGCAGGGTTAGGCAACCTTGGCTCTTTTATGACTCGTGGACTTCAACTCCCAGAATTCCTGAGCCAGCCATGCTGGCTCAGGATTTATGGGAGTTGAAGTCCACGAGTCATAAAAGAGCCAAGGTTCCCTTCCCCTGGTCTATTGGTTAAGGCACCAGACTAGAAAGCCAGAGACTCTGAGTTCAAGTCCTGTCTTAGCCATGAAAGCCACCTGGGTGACTTTCTAGGTCACTCTTTCTCAGCTCAGCTCAGAGTTGTTGTTTTGGGGAAAATAATAAGTGGGAGGTGTATTGGATATGTTCACTGTCTTGAGTTATTTGTAAAAATAATAAAAGTGGGATACAAATAAATAAACCAGTGGCAGGGCACCGTGAGAACCTAGTACAGGTAGTTCTCAACTTATGACCGCAATTGAGTCCAAAATTTCTGTTGCTAAGTGAATTCTGCCTCATTTTACAACCCTTTTTGCCACAGTTAAGCAAATGACTGCAATTGTTAAAGTGAATCATGCGGTCATTAAGCGAATCTGGCTTCCTCCATTGACTGTGCTTATCGGAAACCGGTTGGGAAGGTTACAAATGATGATCACATGACCCTGGGACAGTGTAACTCTCATAAATAATGCCAGTTGCGGAGCATCCAAATTTTGATCACATGACCATGGGGATGCTGCAATATTCCAGTCATAAGTTACTTTTTTTTCCGTGACATTGTTATTTCTAACAGTCACTAAACAGTTATAAACTGAGGATTACTTGTATTACCTTCTGCTTGAGGGTTTGGCCTTTGTAATTTCTCTTATGAAAGTTCTAACTCTTTGGTCAACTATCTTGTTCTTCTACTCAAAGCAAGGTAAAGGAAACATTGAAAGGGATGTACAAGCAACTCTATTCCCTCTGGGATACTCCTATTTTTTCCCCCCTGCACTGTGATAGATTAATGTACTTGGAGAAAAGAAGACCATTCATACAGTAGCTCTTGAACCAATGACGTAGCGGAGAGTTTTGGCTCAGAATGTGAGACCAGAAAAGGATGGCAGACCCCAAAGTTCTACCTTTGCTCTCTTTTGACAATTTATTTGATGGGCAACTAATTACAGATTTATAATCTAACTTTTCTTAACCAGCTCAGATGAATTAGGCTTTATTATATTTGATTTTATGCATGAGTAAGATTAGCAGGGAGAAGGAGAGGGGGAAGGAGATCAGCACAACAGTGTTAAGCCGAGATCTTATATTCAGGTTTCATATATAATATGTGCTCATTTATAAAAAATTGTTTATGCGAGCTCTGGTATTGGAAAAAAAAATCACCTAATTATAATAATGAGTTGTGTTTGTGTCATAAACCGAGAGACTGGTACTGTGCTGTTAAAAACAAAAAACAGTAAATCTGCAAGTGCTTGGATGGCTTATAAACCGTATCAGTTAACACATGATAAATACTGTGAATTTAACATGTGCCAGGTGAACCTTAGCACTTCACACGTTTTAAAAACAGTATGCAGCCGTGTAGAAAGTGCTTCTCCTCAAAGCATTAAGGAAACTGTTGTGAGTTATTTAAAGGGATACATATCACCAGTAGGGAATACAAAGCTAAATCCATGCCTTCTAATAGGAGTGTGTTAGGTGAGGAGAGGAGGGAAGTTTGACAGGATCTATTCCTGTCAACAATTGGAAAAACTGCACTTCATAAAGTTTGATTGATTATAAAGTTCTTAACAGCCCATCAGCACCAGTATTTTCCAGCTAGAGTTCAGCTGCCCTGTCTGTTGCCCTCACTCTTTGCCATAGTAAAACTATTCTGCTCATTTTCTCTTTCTGTATTCTAATACAATTATAGTTTCCCAAATATATCCTCCTGCGTCTGGGAGATAAGGCTTTTCTTTAGACTTGTTCAGCAAGGTTGAAAACAAGAAAACCTAGCAGCTGCAGTTGGAAAATTCCAATAAGGTTGCTGATAAATCTTATATGAGAACTTGCATTTTTCAAGAGGGCATACTAAAGAGGAGGAGGAGGAGGAAGAGGAGGAGGAAGGAGAAGGAGGATCCTTGAGCATCTCTCAAACAAGAGAATATAACTATTTAACCTCCACCATCCAATAGTTTTCAGATTTTAAAAATTTGAACACTTAGAATTAACCTAGACCAGACATGTCAAACTTGCGATGTCACGTGACGTCACGCGACATATTGGAGCTTTTTCTCCATTGCTGGCAATGGGGTGGGTGCGGTTTCCTTGTGATGCGCCCGGCCCGTGGGCCGGCAGTTTGACACCCCTGACCTAAACCCTCAACTTGATATCTATTGGTTTAGAGAATATAGTTTGAGATTACACCAGGGGATTTTCTATTTTAAGATTTTTATTATCCCTATTTTTATATATTCTGGATCCAATTTGGAGTGGTATTTTGAAGAAGATCCATGGTCAAACTCACACTTGGCAAAGGAAATTAATCAAGACATTAATTGGATAACTTTAGATTAACTGCTATCTTTCACCCTATACGGAAAAAAAGGATGCTACTGAGGTCCCCGACTTACAACTATTTGTTTAGTGACCATCCGAAGTTAGACGGCACTGAAAAAAGTGACTTAGGACCAGTTTTCACACTCACAATCGTTTCAGCATCCCCATGGTCATGCAATCCAAATTTGGCACTTGGCAACTGGCGTGTATTTATGACAATTTCAGTGTTCCAGGATCATGTGCTCACCATTTGTAACTTTCCCAGCTGGCTTCCGACAAGCAAAGCCAATGGAGGAAGCCAGGTTCACTTAAGAACTGCAGTAATTTGCTTAACAACTGTGGCAAACAAGGTTATAAAATGGGACACAACTCTCTTAACAACTCTTTTGTTTAGGAACAGAAATGTGGTGCTCAGCTGTGGTCAGAAGCCAAGGATTACCTGTATGTACGTTGCTTTGGACTCCTGGAAAAAAATATAAATCTAATAGTACTAAGCAACAGAATCTAAATGTTGATTTAAAATGTAATGAACGTGAAACAAATGACATATCTTAGCAGGGTCCTGAAACCTCAATATACATGTAGCCATTTCTTGCAGATACAATGGACTATTGTGCTCCAGAAAGTGTATTCTTCATGCTGTTATTTTTATCTTATCTTTTATTTTTTTTCCTGTTCTACTTTTGATTTCCAGTTACTATTATTTCATATTGTTTTTGTTTACTTATTTACTAGGCCTGTTTAACTAATAAAATAAAATAATAAAAACAGTGTTGTACAGCTTCCACATTGTACTTTTCGGGTGGTTACAATACCAGGAACACTCAGGTTGTTGAACATGTCACAAATAAATAACTGTAAGCAAAGATCTTATTTACTGATTTATCAGAATCTGTATACAGATTGTTAGTGTCATACATTGCACTAAATTTAACTGCGGTGGCTCTTGTTTTAGCTTTATATAATGCCTCAGTCATAATTTATAACGTAGTATTTTGTGTAATCCCAACCCATTATAGATTATTCAGCAAATCATGATTAAGCAAATCATGGTTTCGCACAATACACGAGCCACTTCACTGTGGACTTTTTTGGTTGAAGATACTGGATATGGAAACATCTTGGATATCCAGAAAAAAAAACAGTGGTTCAAAAAACAGGCATCTGGAACTTCAATAGTGAGTTTTCCTTCAGAAGGATTGCCCCAAATGGTATTGTAAAACTCAGTAATTTAATTGTTTGGAGCTTACTGCAGCAATGATATTCTTTTCAGAAAGAAAAAAAAACAGCAAGATTGTAATGTGTGTTAGGAAACTGCTGAAAATCACTCCCTTAACTCATGATATACTAGCTGTTCTTCCTGCTCAGAATTGTACTACTAATAATTCTCATACAATTTGGTATACACAATGTAGAGGGCTCAAGAAATTGGCAAAGGGATTTATTTTTTTTGCATTCTCTAGAGACAACAAAATAATCACTCACACCAAATACATCTTTTAACACATGAAAATTGAGGTGTACATGAAAATAGAATTGGAGAGATTGTGCTTCACTGCATTGTCCAATTGCTCCATTGCTGGAACTCTTTCTGGAGGGCAGAAACTGATGTTACCCTAAATCATCTCTCACTTAGATGTATTTTAAAAAGCAGAAGGAGAAAATTAAATATTCAGTGAAAGAAAAATACATGAACCTCCACATATCTGCATTTTGATACTTTAATTTGTATTTGTGCATTGATTGATTGATTGAATTTATTTGCCACCCATCTTGTAGCAAATAACTCTGGGTGGTTCCAACATTAAAACATTAAAACCTAACAAATATCTTTACAAGAGTAAAAACAGAAATCCTAATCAAGATATAGGTAAAAGATGGGGAGGGAGGAAACAGAATGCGGCAGGGGAGAGGTGGGATTACTTCTTAACAACTACCTCCAATGTGATGTTTCCCTGTTAGGGTCCTGAGTCATCAGGGAGAGCCAGGTCTTCAAGCTCCTGTGGAAATAAAGAAAACTGGGAACCAATCTCATCTAGGGGTAAGATGTTCTAAAGCAGTGTTTCTCAACCTTGACAATTTTAAGGCATGTGGACTTCAACTCCCAGAATTCCACAGCCAGCATTGCTGGCTGTGGAATTCTGGGAGTTGAAGTCCACATGCCTTAAAACTGTCAAGGTTGAGAAACACTGTTCTAAAGGACAGGAGCCAAAGTAGAGAAGGCCCTACTCCTGGACCCCACTGCCAGAATTCCTTGACCGACGGGGCCTGCAGCATGTCTCCTCTGCCAGCATAGATTGAGCAGGCCAGTCCCAGTGTACTTATGTATATAGTATGTGAATCTATATTAAACAAAAAAAAATCTGCCCACTGAAAAGAAACTGATTAACCCTTGCTTTCCTTGTACAGAATAGTGGAAGGGCACAGGAATAGGAACTATCTATTGTAGCAACACGGTAGTCTTACTCTGCACTGAATAGCTTACGAAATATTGCTGAAGGGTCTCAGTCTGGACAGGATTATTTTAAATGGGCTTGTATTCAAGCTGGCATGAGCATAAGACAGGAATGTTAGAAGTAGTAACTGCTGATATATCTAACTCCAGTTTAAGAATATACAGAATTGCAGTCAAAGTACAGCTTTTACTTCCAATGCCTGTGAAGATATTAATATGGAATAAAGAAGAGAGGCAGGTTGGCAGAAACTTAATATCGAGGAGAAAGGAAATAAAAGATGCAGAATGATTTGGCAATTAGCAATTATTTTATAGTGTCTTTGCATCAAGGAATCTTTGAACACATTCTGCAAAAAAAGGGGGAAGGAAAGAAAAGAAAAAAGAAAAGAAAAGGAGTATTGTGTACCAGATTTTAGAAGTCAGCTGGGGATTGGTCTAAAAAATGGTATTCACATGTTATGGCAATGGGGGGGACTCTCACTGTAACACTGAGTTAACAAACAATGGAATACATGAAGGCATGTTAAAATGACTGTGAAGCGGGTGCTGCTTTTACTAAAAGGCTGTAATGAATTTATGCATAATTAAAACAAAAGTAATGCAAGTAAATGTTTCTTTTTCTTTCTCAATCTAGTCTCAATGTGTAAACTATAGTACTGATAAGTTACTTAAAATTCTGACCTTTTAAAGGCTTTGATATGTTG
Organism: Protobothrops mucrosquamatus; assembly: GCF_001527695.2. Taxonomy (NCBI): domain Eukaryota; kingdom Metazoa; phylum Chordata; class Lepidosauria; order Squamata; family Viperidae; genus Protobothrops; species Protobothrops mucrosquamatus. The sequence continues at coordinate 123,900 of NW_015388184.1, read as the reverse complement.
AATGAACTGAATCTCCAAAATATCCTTTAAGTCGGACAAATATCAGCCCTGAAAGTCACTTAGGCTTGAAATGTAGGAACACTTTAAATTTTTTTTAAAAATGTCAGCGAGTATTTATTTTATTTTTTTAAACTACTGTGGCCACAGACCCCAGGCACTTAGCATTCTAATCCAGTTTTAGATTAAGATCTGTAGTGACTTAAGCTGTAATTGTTATAGTTGATAAAGCACTGGTTTCATTAAGTGAGCATATACTTCTGTTAAAAATGCCAGCAGCAGCCTCAATATAATGTTGTAGTATATTCTCACTATCTGACAAATGTGTTCCTGCTCAAGATAATTTCAGGGTTTTTTTTTTTTCTTCCTTTTTCTTCAAATGTCACCTTTTAAGAAAACGTCAGTATTTTAGGAGCTTGCTGGTTCTTGTCAGGTACTTTTCGAATGTTTTCTAAACATGTTGTTTTAGTTGAACATTTCTGTTTCTCTTGTCAAAGAAAAACCTATTTGCGTAGAACTCACTCCCTTATTATTTGTCAGCCATTTTGCATCTTAATTAAAAAATACTGTTCTTCTTCACCTGAAGGTGTTCTTAGAACAAACTCTCACAGTAAATCAGTTTGCTGAATGTTAAGTCTCCATATAAGATGATCTCAAACTTTCTTTCTCAGTCTCATGTTAAGTCATATTGTTCTGCAAGATGTTTGCTTTTTAAAATGTTACATATAACTTAGTGAAGAACAAGCTGTCTTCCTTAAAATAAGCTCATTTGTAGGTATAATTATAGATTCTGAAGATGTAAAAGACTTATATGCTTGGTAGTATATCTAATTTGATTTCTATTATTGCTAGTCAGAAGCAAGCTCTCCTCAGTTACTTGAACTTTAAGCATTTAAAGCTAGTACTGGATTTGCCCAAATTATATCATAAACATTAGCCCATTCAAGATATTTTTCAGAATGAAACCATCTTATCTATCTACTGCGCCATTTATTTCATCATCACATCTTATAGACTAATCTAGGGATTATATCTTTCTGTTATGGCCCTATTTTTATATATAATACTTAATATTATATGGTATAAAACAGGGCTTTTCAACCTTTTCCCCCATTGTACCACTTTTAGGATATGGCAGCATCTGAGTACCACCAGTCACCTAGCAAGGTGTCAAAAACTTCCTCCTGTATGAGGTTTCCATTGTTGTGAGCATTTCTGTTGAGGATTGGCAGCAGGGGTGGGGTGGGGGGTGTTTGGTTTTTATTACCCCTGTCTGCTGGGTGGTTGCAGCAGGTTTTGGTCACTTCACATGACCTTGGTACACTGTGACCGTCATAAATATGAATCCGTTGCCAAGCATCTGAATGTAAGTCACAAGACCCTGGAGATGCTGCAACATTCCAGCTGATCGGCACTTCTTCTGGGCTCAGCAGAAGCACCAGGATCAGCGCCGAGCTCCAGCTGGAGCCTGGCGCTGATCCTGGGACTTCCACTGAGCCCTGACAGTCCCAAAGAAGCGCCGATCATCTGGAAAGCGGTACTGATCCTGGCGCTTCCGCTGAGCCCTGAAAGCCCTGCAGCTCCAGCCATCTCTCGCTCAGGCTTGTGCAGTGCTGCCACCGGTTCAGCTCATTCCCCTCCCCCGCTACCACTTTTCTAGGATGGTCGTGTACCACCTGCCAGGTGCCAATGTACCACAGGTGGTACCCGTACCACTGGTTGAAAAGCCCTGGTATAAAAGATGGTAAAGTTAGAATTATATTTTGGTTATAGCTCAATAACTTATACTATCGTCCCAAAGGTACTTTTTCAAAAGGCAACTGGACTTTCTTTGTTTTTCCTTGAACACATTTCACTTTTCATCCAAGAAGCTTCTTCAGTTCTGACTGAATATTGCTCCACAACTGAAGAAGCTTCTTGGATTAGAAGTGAAATGCTTTCAGGTTTGAGACAACCATGACCTGGATGATTGAGAATCTCATAGACATGACTCACATTACTTTGAATATGCCTGAAGTTGATCAAATTGCAAACTTTTCCTCATTTGGCAAATGCATTCTTTTCAAGAAAGAGGAGAAAAAAGCATGTATACTGAAAACCAACTGAACTGAATCATTGACAAGAGACAGGAACGTGCATTGCTTCTGCCTTTCTACAAGTACGTAAGTGAGCTTTGCTGGAAAATACTGCTTTATTTGCAAATGCAAGTAAAAGGACTTGCTAAAACCTGAAAAAGTGATATTTTGATCACTCTTGCTCTTGCTTTCACAATGAAAACATATCATTCCTCTCCATTTTTTCCCTATTTGTCTTTATTTTTGAACAAGTCTGGACTAGACAAATAGCTGATAAAACTTGTGCATACAATAGGTGTAATCTTTCCCTGTGATATCAAATCACCCAATTTAATATTTAAGCATATACTACACACCCTTGAAATATTTCCCATTAAAGCTTCCAGATAAATTACACAGATAATCCTTGAGTTGATCCATTTGGTTTAAAGTCTGATGGGAGTACAATTTTGATAAGTGTACCAGGTGTTCTTAAACCAATAGATATATTTATAGCTACCCCTCCCTGTCTATAAAAGTTGAACTTCGTCCAAGTTCAGTTTTTCAGCAACTCAGCTTAGGAACAAAATCATAGAAGAATTAACTATACTTTCCTTAAAGATATTTTCAAATAATGGAAAGACAGAGATACATTTAACACCATGTATTCAAACGCTTGCTCTTGCAACTAAGGCATGTGCATTTGACCATGTTCACACAGCAAACTGTTCCAGTCGCTCTCTTTCAGATAGTAAGCATGATTATCAAATATAATAATTATATTCTATATTTAGAATTCATGAGAGGGACTGTTATATAAATGTAATGAATGAATAAATAAGTCAGACTCAGTTGCCAAGTCAGGATTTCTAATTCACATGACACAATAAGCAAATCAGGAATGAGTCATCCGTTATAGCAGTGTGCATCAGTGGATTTTTCATTTTACTAGTAAACCAGAATTCTAGAACCACAGTAATTAATGTCCCCAATATTATGTACAATGAAGAGCACGAAGAAGTAAATACAGCATAATATAAATGCCTGAAATGCAACCATATTTAAGGCTTCAACATCAAAAGTATTCTAAGATTAGAAGAGATTGCCAATTTTCCTGTGGCTTCAAGCCAAATAGATACGGGTGAAAGTGACGCCAATGTGGACTTTCTGAGACAAATTGCAGACAGAAGATAGCATTGCAAAAAAAGCAAAGCCAATGATTGTAGCTAAGAATGATGAGCCCATGAGAATGTTGTCTCCTTCGACCCTCTCTGGAGAAACAAAGGATATGGCACTCCCCACATTGTGCTTCAGACTCTTGCTCCTCATGAAGAGACTGCAAAGCAGTGGTTTCCAGAGGATGAGAGAACTGGGAGATGAAAAAAATTGTCATTATTGTTCCAGCCACAGTCAGAGCTTTCAAAGAACACTAAGATCACATTTTCTTTACTAACCACAATCCTATTAACTGATTTAAAGAAGTTAAGTACCTTCAAAATGACAATGCTGAAAACACAACATTGAGTGCCTTCAATCTTTAATATGAGAAAATGAAACTATCTTTATGAGGTTTAAGAATTCAAAATAAACAGCAAAAGAAAGACATAGTTCTGGCTGTAGAAAGTTTTAAACGGATCAAATGGATTTTAAAGTTTTAAACAGATTGTAGATAAACTTTTTAATAAAAAGATTATTAACAAAAGTAAAGTCAATATTTACTATCTCCTGGAGTGGTTTAAGCTATCTATAGCTTAGTAACCTGTTTTCACCATCTGTTTTTGTGCATAAACCGAAGGAAGATTTTAAGTATCCTTCCAATCAGACTTCATGTATACTGTATATTTGTAAGTCATTAATAGTATTAATGACATTTATATGCTTACATCAAGCAGCCCACAAAACATTTAAGTAAATTAATTCAATAAATCATACATTCAAATGCAATATAAAACAAAGTAATAAAACTTAGAGCAGCTCAAATTTAAATAACATGTTTTAAAAAGAAGAACCTCAGACTGTATGATTTACGAACAAGGTAAACAGAAACATATTTGACAGTTCCTCCCCTGAAAAGTCATTAAAGATGGAATCAGCCTCAGTAGAGAGATAATTGATGCCATTGTTGAAAAGGTACTTATCTCATTTGATGGGTACACTCACATTAAATGCTCTGTTACAAATTCAGGTAAGTTATTTAGGAGAATGTCTTCTTTTGACTAATATTTGAAATAGTTTGAGTATTAACATTATTTGAATTAACGCTTCTTTATACAAAATTTGTTTTGTACACTGTCCCATATAGAATCCAGAGGGCTTGGATGGCAGATGAAGGCAGATGTCACATATGTAACATGTGAAGGGTCTTGTGTGTCTACTTGTTGGGACCTGGATGGTGATGTAGTTGCAAAATGCAGGAACAAATTTGACTCCTGGTTTTGTGGCAGGGTTTGGTTCCTATTTTGGCATCACACACAAAAATTAATGAACAAAAGCTTTACATCAGGACTCAAAACAAGGCCAAGATAAAATCGGAGCATTTCAATCTCCTAGGACATTCCATAGCAGACCTCAGAGAAACTGTTTTGGAATAGTGAGATGTCGCTAAACTCCAGCCATCAAAAAGTTTCAGACCATCTCAGAAGGTGCCAATAAACACAATGGGTTTTTTTTAAACTCAGTACAATTATTAATTGATGAAGTACTTGTTCTCTGTTACACATGTGACCCTGCAGCTGCATAACTAACCTGTCTCCCCCTAACTTCTCCATTTCATCCCAGTTTAAATCCTACGCCAGTGTAGCCAGGTGAGCTGTAGCTCAAAAAATCTTATGTATTTTAATAAAATTTGTTAGTTGCAAAAAGTGCGACCAAACTCCTGACATTTTGTCACCAATCCAAAAGGAACTCTGTTGCACAGGATACTTCCCCTGTTGCACCATTTAGACACAAATAGCTGCTTTCACTAATCACAACTCCAGCCCATCAGTAGGCTGCATGAACCAGGTAGTTTGTCTTAACTATGGGAGTTGCAACTATTTTTCTCTAAAACTTGCAGTTCTTTATTTGTTTCTCACCTTTTCATTTTCAAAGTCTGCATATAGCATGCCTTGTAGTGATACCATCAGAGGCTCTGAAATTTTCATTCTTTTTTAATACATTTTGGCGAGGCTGAAGGGTATTACCTAGAGGCAAGCAACAAATGCAGTCTCAGATCCTCACAGGGTAAGCTTTGCTTCTTTTGTTCATGAAATTTCTGTAGGGGAAAAAACCCTATCATAACCGATTTGAAGACTTACATAGAAACTACTCTTCAAACTACCACTTTGCTGCCAGATTTTGGCAGTATGAACCTGGGAGGGCTATTGGACTGGAGAAAACAAGTTCCGGAGTACCACACACAGCTCTCAGTGTATAGCAGAAATAACTTATTGGAAACTTTCCCCTGTACTGTATTATGTTTTGGGGTGTTGTTGAAATATGAACTAAATTCCAGACAGGACCTCCTTAATAGCTACCATTGTTTAGGCATACTTAGGGTTTTCAAAAATGGATTTAAATTGCTCGTGCAATGTCCTAACTAACACTTCTTCTAATTGCTGAGCCATTTCAACTTCTGATCACTCCTATCCTATCAGTTATCAGTTGATTAGCAGCTGCTGCCCTGCTATTCACATAGAAGTCATCATGGAACTGCTGAATATGCACCATTTTCTGCTCTTTCTGTCCACGTCTATTTTGGGTGCAAATCCATGAAGTTCACGTATTCTATAAATAGAGCAAATTTTAGCAATCAAGACTGTTCGGTTAATTACAAGATTTGTTATATTTCCAGTTACAAAGAAAAAAATCAGCATGGCAGCACAGTGAGAATCCTTAGTCCAAATTCTGTCTCAGTTGTAAGATTCACTGGCCATTTTTTTGGGGGGGGGGACAAGTAATTGGTGACCCTATTCTACTTATAGAGCTGCATGGAGGACAAAATATTATACTGATATTTTTTTAGTTGGATTGAATTATATATAAAGAAGCAAGTTTTCCAGGTAAGGAAAAAAATATCCATTAAGTTAAGGTAGCAACATTCAAATAGTTGGAACAGTAATTACTATGGAAATACAAATGCATAAAGTAAGATGTGAGAGTTGATGAAAAAAGAACAATTTGGTACAAAAAAATTAGATTCTGCAAAAACATTGAAAGCTTTTTCAAATAATAAATAACTAATGTTACTTTATATGGCATTCATTAATTGCATGCTCATGTCCTCAAATCTGCATTCCTTTCTTATTCAAGCACTTCTGCCATATATTAATGTCCTTATAAATAGTACATTATATTAGCAAAACATATAATACACATTGGATAATCACTGGATTTACATACCAGTAAACAATATTAGATATAAATGTTTAATGCACAAAAATAATAATTCCAGAATAATAGTGGAATAAATTAGAGATCATAAAGTACATTGAACAATTTCAACACGGGTTATATATATGATCTTGTTCAAATTTGTTCTCCCATCCCAAATTTAGAATTCTTCTGATGGCCTAGAATTTTAAGACCTAATGTCTATTAAGAACACGCTAAATGTAAATGCCAGTTCAAATCTTATTTGGTAGTGGAATTACATTTTGCTTTGAGGTTCATATGAATTTTGTTAAATTAAGTTACCTGGTATAGCACTGAGTGGCTATCCTAGTGTGGTTAACATAAGATCCAAGACAATGTTTCAGATTCTAGAATTCATGATGTGGAAGATTAATATTTGTCTTGAAAATTGCTAAGAGTGACCAGAATGCTTATAGGGCAGCGGTCCCCAACCTTTACGGCTTGACGGCCCGGTGGAGGGTGGAGAGGGAACCGGCCTGCCACTTGCACAAATCGAGCTGCCAGGTTCCTAACAGGCCATGGCCCGGTAGTGGGCTGCAGCCTGGGGTTGAGGCCCCTGTTATAGGGGATACTGTACTGTTTAATATGCATTTCTTCTCTTACATACCAAATAAAGGCACATAACAAATGCAGGGATTTTAATAACTCTTAGTGGTGTTTCCCCTGGATGTATAAACACCATTCGCTCAGATAATTTAAAAAGACATCCAAATGGAATGGAATATAATTTCAGAATCCAGAACAAAAATGTTTTAAGAACTTCGAATGGATACCAATGATGGACTGATACATATAATTAGATAGTAAAGTGTGGTGTGTTTTATGTTGAGCAAATGCTATTTCTAATAGTGTGATTTTCTACTGTGTTCTTTAATCAATGAATGGATGTCATACCAGGGTTTGTTATTATGTTATTGTGTGAAATGAGAGTCAACAATGGACAGAAACATCTGATATTTCAATCCAAATACCTTCAGTCACTGCTGCTTGATTGGTTATGGATTTTTTTTAAAAAAAATCCAATATTAAATTTGCTTCTTTGCAAATAATGTTAATTTATCCAAGTACTTTGCAGCTTCTAAGACAATTATTATAGTTTTTTCTGAGTGTCATGTGTCCTACACATTATTTGATATAATATATCTTAAGGGAATGTTGTAAGCAGATATTACCAATTAACTCATTAATCTAAAAATCACAATTCTTGCAATTAGTAGAGAACTGCACAGGCACTCTAATTACGAACTCTGCACAAAAGGACAGGCTCACAGGGACCATAGAGTCACCTAATTAGCCAAAAAATTCAAAGACAGAAAGAAAAAAAAAGAGATGTTAATGGTCAGACAGCAAAAGATGTTAACGTACAGATTGTAAACCTGAGGACTGGTACGCACACACACACACATGTTTATGTGTGTATGTATGTATGTATGTGTATATACATACATGTACATACACATATATACATATTCAAATATACACACACACGTGTATGTGTGTGTGTGTGAGAGAGAGAGAATCCTATTCAATAACTTTATCAACAATCATAGTTTCATTCCTGTGATTTTTTTTATGCTATTGCATTTAAGGCCAAGCCTACTTTATATGCTTTTTTCTAAATATGTATAAAAGTACAAATCAGTTTTTCCTAACAACCAATTGTTCCCAATCTATTGTAAGTAATATGTCATCACAAACTAGGACTCAAATATGTATATGCTTTTTAGCTTAAAGGAAACTTTTTGCTAGCAACCCTTCCAGGTGAGATTGGGTGTGATTACATTCCTCCAGAAAGGGCAATTTAGGATGTTCATTGACACTGAGTTGTCTCTGGCCCACTTGTTGGTAAAAGTAACAAAAAATGCACATTGTATAAGCCAGTCAGATCCCATAATAATTATGCATGTCTTAATTACATCATAATTAGTCCATACAAGGCTGATTTTGGAGAGTACACCAAAGCATCAATAAATACAAAATGCAGCAGCTAGGCTAGTCCCTATGAATAATAGCAGAATAAGTACTATCAGGTGGGAAAACAATTAATACAGTAACAGCATGTTTCAAGTCTTACTGCAAGTGACTGAGAACATAAAGCCTGATAATTGTGGAATAAAATATGAGATATTAGAGGTGTCAAAGGCATTTTTTGCATAACACAAAGCAAAAACAAAAACCAAGTGTGGGCAAGCATTGTACAGAGCAATGCTGTGTAGGGAGGGAGATGAAGGAGCTAAATATCTTATCAATGTTTGATTAGCAATGTGTTTTATTGTACACATCCTTCATAAGAGATCCATATGTGTCTATCATTTGGAAGTTTTTAATATATATTTGCTTTGCTACGCACATCACGAGTCACATGAGAGTTTTCACTTTGCATGTATGAAATAACCTCACAGATCAAAAATCAGTGATAGAGTATCATCTCAAGTCCCATCTGAGATCTGCATGTGTAGATTTCATAAAGGAATCTTCTCCATAAAGTCTATTGTAATAATATGCAAGATTAATATTGATATACCCAATTTTGCTTGTGCAATTATTAACTTAGTACAGATAAGACAACAGAATTAGCTCATCTCATTTCATTCCATTCCAATATATTTTAGGACTACAGTATATTATAGTATATTTCAGTGAAATAAGTTCAGTCTGAATGCCATGAACCCTTGAAGGAGGGGGAATTCTCAGAAAATAATCTAGAAATAATAAAGATCTCTGAACTCATACCAGCTCTTTCAGGGATTATTTTAATGTAACTTCTTACAATTTTATTATCAGAGAAAAATGAGGAAAAAAGAATTAATTTGGGATTAGTTTATTGAGGAAGTGGAAGGGTTTTTCTCTACGAAAAACACAGAATAGTTACTATTAAGGAGGATTTAAAAAAAAAACATGCTTTCATACCACAGCTGGATTATTGTTTCCCAAGAGTCTGCAGTGTAAAACTGATGTATTTTTTTAATAACAGGGTTTGTGAGACAAGATAATAAACAAGTAGTTATTAATACCTTTCTCATAATAAGTACTTGTTGCTAAGATAAGAAAAAGGTGAGTTTCATAAATGAAGGCTTTAAACTTTAAATTTAAATCCTAGAAATATGATGGAAATAAAATTTCCCATGTGTCCATACATGAAAGGTCATGCAAGGTTCTTCAAGCTAGTCGGAATCAAAATGACAAGTTCCTTATAATCAGATGTAGATGTAGTTAGTTGCTACCTCTGAGTAGATCTGTTATTTATCTTAGTTATACCAGGATCAGGAACTGTCATTTCTCTTCAATTTATATAGCTTTTTTCCCCCACAGAGAATATTTTGAGAACAGATGGGATTGGAATTGAGTAGGAAAAAAGCAACAGGTGAAATTTTTCCTGTTGTTGAAACTTGCCATTTGCATCTTGTTAATTCCCAGGATAATTTCTCTCATTTGTGCTTTCTACCCTCACATCAATAGTATTTTGAAATTACAATACTGAATATCTTCTAGTCTCCCTCATATGCTTTCCTGTCTACCATTGCTGATAGTATCTATATAGGACAACTTCATTTCAAAAAGGATTACATATCTACATGGGAAGAAATTCCACCAGCTCACTGAAGCTTACATAGACATAGACAGGTAATTTGGAAAAAAACTAGCTAAGTAACTGTCTTAAGAAGGCAAAACAGAGAAACACTACCAGATTCATTCACTCTCATCTGGATTCAATTTCTCAAGCCAATCAGAAAGTTGAGTATCACAACAATATGTTAATTGGTGGGACAATCCAGAAAATTTTATAGATACAGATATATAGATATAGGTATAGATGTAGATAAACTTTAAACTTTAAACAGCATATATATGGGATACCCATATGTCCACATACATTCATCCCTACAAATATATCCCATCAATTAGTTCTCTCTGATCAATCTAGTCTCCTTAAGGTAAAACTACAGTACTGTACACTCTACAGTAGCTGAACTTGATTTTTGGTGATTAATGGACATGTCTTTACTGTAAGGCACAGTTAGTGAAAAGATAGAAGTAGTTTTCCCACAGCTTTTTATTCTAAGATACTTTTTCAATTTCTCCATCTAATTATATGGTCCTAGTCTTTCTGACAGAATCACACCAAAGTATTGTATTAACTCAGTCTGACTCTGAAGTCCTTGGTGCTCTCTGAGCTTGGTTATTTTCTTGCAGATGTTTCATTACCAAACTAAGTAACATCATCAGTGTTTATTCTGACTCCAGATAGCATTTGAAGCATCACCCAAGAGTGGCTAGGTTCTGATGAGAAAATAGATTGTATGCATGCTTTTACTGAGAAGTTTGAACTAAATAATAGGTGATTTACAAAATAAATTTGTTCTTTCACAACTGTGAAGATTTATTGTTATGTTCTTAAGGCAAGAAAGGAGAGAAATGGACTGTTGCTGTTATAGTGGCTAGGCAAGTAATAACACATTAGGTTTGGATTCCTAATAGAAACCACAGCCACCAATTTTACTACTGATCTTATTCTCTAAGAAGGCCACTTTAGGTGTTCTTTGTTTTGAAAAGACTCGTAAAATTTGAGACAATCCAATAAAACTGGAAGATGAGATATGCAAGACAGATCAAAGAAATTACTTCTTTACACAGGTAAACTGTGGAATTCCCTCTGTTTGATAGTCATAATCTTCTGTGGCTTTTGAAAGGGTTATTAATGTATATAGTATGAATGTATATAGTATGAATGTATACAGTAACTGTGCAGTTTGTATACTACCAACAGTATCCAAAACTACATGTCTCAAAATATTAGCTGTGGAAGAGAGTTATTTCATAAAGAGATACTTGTAGGCTTCTCATAGGCTTGCCACTTTACAAAAAAATAGTTTGTGGATTTGCATGGCTGTTAGATTCTTAGATCAGGTTCAATAAATGGATCCATGATACATTTTTCACTCACCATAGATTTTTTTCAGGGAGTTATTCTTGCTGAGGCAATTCTAAAAGATCTCTGCAAACAGTTGAGCATGCGTTTATCTAGAATTCTAGATATTTTGGCTCACAGTAGGACAATAAAAGTAATTATGGGAACTGTATATTTTTACTAGAATGTTGTGTGGAAGTTTGTAGCTGTGCTTCAACTATGAAAAATAATGTTCATTTCTGATCATTTATGAGGGCTCTAACTTCCTTGTCTGCAAATTATTCAGTTCTTGTTGTATTAGGCACTCAGCCTAATACAGACAATGTTAATATAGCTGTGATCCAAGCTAGTGACAATATTCTGACTTCCATTGCATTTGTAGAGTATTATTCATGTCAGTGGCTTGGCGTGTGACTAGGAAGACCTATTGTTAAGTTAATTCCCTACAAGTAAACTTGTATAACAGATCTTCCAGAAAACGGGGCACTCTCTGCCCTGAGCACTATCATGTCAGAGCGCAGGTAGTGTTACTGTCTCCTTGCCTTGCTCCATCCTTTCCTTTGAAAGCATTCTTAGTAACATACACTGTGTCTTAATTAGGGTTGCCAGATATCTGAACAGGCAAAGGAGAATACAGACAATTGGAAAGGAAGTCAAATGGGAGGGGAGGTTTAGCGTATTAATTTTTCTGGCACCCATCACAAAAATTCTAGCAAAAAACAACAAAGTGTCCTATATGTACACGGAACTACTTTTTCCAGCATCAGAAAGACTGTTTTTCCTCAATCATAATTTTTTCCCAACAAATCCTTATTTTCAAGAACACTTGCTAACAATAATATAGAATCAACAACGACATGTTTTTCAAATTTCACCATAGAAATATATGAGATATGTCCTCTACAAATCACAGTGATCATAGACTTAGAGTGCTGGATTGAAACCTATTTATTTATTAAATTTATATGCTGCCCATCTCACCAACTCGCCATCAAAAGTTACAATTGCTGGAATCAGGCAATAAATTAAATAAGATAAAGCTAGATAGTTGACTCTGTTTATGAATTAGGGAAATAAATAAATCAACAATTTACAGTATCACAATACACAAAAGTCTGAATGACTACTTTTATGAAAATAGATCAAAGTAAAATAATATTCAAGTACTCAAAAAACTAGACAATATTTTAAATATTTTCGTACCAAATGGAGGACATGAGGACAAAAAAGAGGACATGTCTTCTTTTTGTCAGATATCTGATAACCTTACTCTTAGTAAATTTTTTATAATAAGATTCTTTACTTTAAGCTTTTCCACAGTGTTTCATCTTCATTAGTCCTATCATATATTTTTCTTGTTCAGTGCCTTATGTCTCTGTGTTGTCCCTTAAAATTTGTATTGCTACTGCAATCTTAAATTTTCTTCTTGTGCAGTGAGGAGCTTCAACCAAATATTTAATTGGATTATACTTTTTTAAGTCACTAAAAGTCTTCTTCAAGTTGTGTTTGACTCTTGCTGATTTCATGATATATTCATATAAATTTCTGGCACTATGGAAATGGTTTTCCCACTGACTTCTTTTAAAGTTCATTTTTAAATCACAGCAATCTAGCTTGGTTCTCTTCTCAATAATATCTTTGTTAATGGGCTTTATTTTAACTTTTTTAATTGGAAAAGACACATTTAACAATTCAATCGTCTTTGAAGAAGATATTTAGCATATGTTGCTTTAAAACATTTCAAGGGAAAGCAAAGTTTGGGGCTTGTCTACTAATTCTCAAGTTATTACAGATAGGTTATTTTTTAGGGAAAATAAATATCTTCACAATGCATCATGCAGAAGCAAATAAAAGAAAACATTGCTGCCCATATGGCTGTATTCATAATATCTACTTTTAAAACTCAAAACTAATGCTCTCAATTGGCAAATAATATCATGATCCAGTTACTTCTCAGGAAATTATATTTAATATATTTCACAGAGATAAGGTAAAAACAGTTTAACCGAGATAGCTGCTCTGAACTATATTTAACCTCCACTGTATCAGATGGAATGTGTTTTTAATCTAACACAAAACATTATATACATAGATGCTATATTTTTGTTATTTTAATATCTGCCATCTTTTACTTATCTGTCTTTAAAATAATCTTTTCTCTGGGCAACATGCTTCATATAAACTTCGGCAATGTCATTTTATTTTTCTCTTCATTTCATTGCAAGTTTTCTGCTGAATCTTCTTCTTGTTGTTACTAAAGGAACCTTATTGGATTTGTCTTCCTACATCTAACACACACACTATACTGGCCTGCCTGAGGTGGAGTATAAATGGCTGATTAGAGTCTTCTCTGGGGGACTCAGATGATTGGGTGCTCATATTTTATTTGCCTTGGATTCTTTCCAGTGGTCTGCACTTAGCCCTCCACATCCCTGATTAATATTTTACATATATTTTACTAGCACTTTAAATGAAAATTTCTTCCTGAGAAGATTAATTACTGAATGAATGATATGGAACTCTTATTATTCCAATAATTCATCCACACAGAATTTAGCGTGTGTGTGAAGTTAATAATATGACATTAATGGATCTGGTTTAAGATGTACATTAACTGCTGCCTTTCTGTCTTATGTAAGTTGCAAGAAGTTGCTAGATGCTTATAATGGCAATACCAAATTTTATAATACCCTTCATACGATGCAATGTGAATTTTAATCAATTCATCTTTTTTCAAAGCATTCCTAATTGTATGCTTGGATGTTAAGCGCAATTGAACATGCTTAAGAAATTTTTAATGAGAATGTAACACTCTTACATATAAATAGCAGGTCATATGGAAGACAGGGAAAGAATCAAAGCAATGGCTCAGATTAATAAAGTCTGACATGAGATGGAAGGAGAGCTTCAAATGATCATCATTTTGACAAAGAAATCCTATGGACTTTTCTGACAAAGGGGATGAATTATGAAACAACCTATGCAGATATGGGGTTATTCTGTGCATCCACACAGTGAAATTAGTAGCAAGAAATGAATCAGTTGGTTTGCCTAGATGATAGTTATCCGCCACACATATTGTATTTATTTGCTTCTGAAACTACTTAAAAAAATTATTGGAGTATAGAGAATATGATTTCATAGGAAGAGAATGTGGACTGACTGGCACACTTGGGCATGTAGAAAGGCTAGTTGAAATTTGGGGAAATGCCCAGGTCTGTCTGTCGTGCTTGTATATCTTGATGGCTTGCCTTGTCTCTCATGTGCACCAGCTCCTCTGTTTCCATACTGACTTCTGAATCTCAAAATTTCCTGGAAAGAATGGTCTACAAACAGTTCCAAGATACTCCTGTTAAGTATGAAAATATACTTTAGTATGTTTAAAGTAATCCTATAGACATAAAAGAAGCAGAGATAAATAGAGGGAAATTATGCCCACCTTTGAATGTGTCATCCAGAGTTATTGCTTCAGAGTAGTATAGTTCATGATGAGCATTGTTCATGTAACTCAAAGGTTTTTTCCTAGGCTGCTTCACTGACAGATATGATTGTATGCAGTTAATATGTGAGGAAGAAAGAAGAAGCCCCTCAGAGGCTCATTAAAAACACAGAGGACCCTCAGTTAAAATATTAAAATAAGAACTATCACCTATTTTTGAAAATGTTTTCCTTTTGGGGAATATCTCCAAATGTTAATCAGTGTGACAAGACAAAGAAGAGACTCTTGACAATCAATTGCTCCTTGCAGGTGAAGTAGCTCAAAATAATTGCACATGTTTTGGGGTCTCCACAGTGTAATTGCATGATACCAAAAGAGTCAAGTGTTTTTAAGAGTCAATCTCTCCTGCTCTATAGTATACAAAGTAATAAATGCCTGTTGAGGCTGATTAATCACTGATGTGTCACCAAGGAGTCTAATCCATCTCAAAAGTCTTCTATTATAACCATCCTTCCATGGAGCAGGAATTGTTATGTAATATAAGAAAGCCTTGTAACAAAGCAGGAAATATATTCCCATGACTCAGAAAATATTAAAGTAGCAAGGTTATGCTGTCATCTAAAGCATATTTCCAGTGTAGTTTCATTTCATATGGAAAAGCAAAGAAGAGAGATTGAAACAATTGAAATTCAATGGGAAGATTTGGGCAAGAGCAAATGTACTAGGAAGCATATCTGAATTATGTCATTGTTTAGTTTATAGCATTATACCAACATTTTGCTTCTTGTTTCAGGAGTGGCCAGAATTTTACTTTTGGTCATCCAGTAAACACAAAATGTTCAAGAACACAGGTTGCTGATGTCCCATTGTAACAAGCAGAAACTACCGTAGCTGATTGAAAAACGTTGAAAAGAACATGCTGCCTAATGTGTGTAGTAGCCCAAAAGGATCTACTACTATTACTCCAAGAATGATCTTGAGGGCATAATTAGAATTCCTAAAGAAACAGAGATCCCAGGACAGTAGAGATAGTAAATCTATGATCTTCTATATATGTGATACTACAATGCCCATCAGTCCCATTGGCATGCTAGAGGTAATAGCAGCGTATTCTGAATGCACTCGGAGAAGCATGAGGTATCCATCCCTTTGACAGGAGATCAGCGAAATACTGTATATCTAAAAAATGGTTTTAGATATATTCAAAACGTTGTCCATTAGTATGTATACTAGCAGTACTTTGTTGCAACTACTTTTTTATGTCTCTTAAAAGAGATTTTAATAAAGATAGGTGTTTCAAAGGAACTAAATGTTTTCTAAAACATGTATGTATGTGTGAGCAAGTAGTAGAGATTAGTTTTTAATTAGATAAAATGTTTTTGATTAATTACAACATTGTGTCCAATTAATTAGATAATATTTTAGGGATATATAGTTTATTCCAAGTAGTTAATAAAATAAGATACAGGCTCCTTATCATTTATTAACACACACACACAAACACGTCCTCAGAAAAATGTACAATTGAAAACAATCATGGAATTAAATCACATCAGAACGAAGGCAACAAAGTGCTCATGCTTCCGAACAAAACAAGAAAATAACTCAATTAGCAATCAGAAAACAATATTACTTGATTGCAACTCAGAAGACGTTGGGCCAGCCTGACCTATTTTTGTAGAGTGATCTAGCTGAAATGCTGCTAGAGAATGTCTCATTAAGCCTAGCCCAGTGATGGCAAACCTTTTAGAGACAGTGTGCCCAAACTGCAACCCAAAACCCACTTATGTATCATTGGGTGCCAGGTGGGTGTGGCCCATTGGGTGGGCGTGGCCCATTGGGTGGGCATGGCCGCTGTGGTAATGGCAGACTAGGTGGGACTAAAAAGTTCAATTAATCAAACTTTGCGAGATCTTTTTTTTTCCCACGAGAAGTTGAAATTGATTGATTGATAGAACCTTTTCTCTTTTTTTGCACACGGCAGCGGAGGCCTAAAGCGAAAAGGTTTTATAAAACCCAGCTGAAGGCCTAGGACTGGGGCGACACTGCGCGTGCCCACAGAGAGGGCTCTGTGTGCCACCTGTGGGACGTGTGCCATAGGTTCGCCACCACAGGCCTAGCCTATCTAGATGGACATTATGGGAAAGCATTTTTGAAGGTGGTGCTTACTATGGAATGTTTATTTGTAATCTAAAAAAAGATACAAGACAAATGAATTGTAACTGTTTTCCTTCAAATGGATAAGAGGATCTTGTGGTTCAATGGCTATTAACTTCTGTGGCAGTGTGACAATCTGAAGGCTAACTGCTGGGGACACTAGCACCTTCTTTGTAGATTTGGTTGGCCTCTTTGTGAGAACAGGTTGCTGGACTAGATGGGCCAGGGGTCTCATCCAGCAGGGCACTGCTTATATTCTTCTATTGTGAGAAGATACCTTTGCATAGATGGTATTTTGAAAAATATGAAGGTATAGAGAGTTGCTAAGGTGACAGGCCACCATGACTTCACTCAGGCTGACAGAAAAAAGCTTCTCCATTTTGAAATGAAGCTCAAAATTTAATTTTCAGTGCTCAGTGCTACACTGCACCATCTGAGGTGACAGGGATTCTCCTCCTACTCAGAACTTCTACAATTCTGAATTTCTAGCCTTTAATATACTTAGCAGTGAGTTTGCATTTGAGAAAAAAACAGGGGCTACAATTCATTGAGCACAGCTTCCAGAGCTGAAAAGAACCTTTTATTTTTCTTAATTTGATTTCTTCCCTCCAAATAGACAACTACAACATAAAGGCTGTAAAAGGATAACAATTGCTACTTATAAAGTCTTCAAATCATAAATAAAGGATAATGTAGAAGTAGGGCAAGGAAACATAAATGCACTTATTGTTGGCATAGCCATAAAAAAACCCTCCCTCCATGAAAATAACTGTAACATTTTATTAACACATTTAGTGAAACAGAAATGATGATGTTTTCTTCCCATCTGGCTCTGTCTCCTTTCCAGGATTACATCTTTTCTTTCTTCCAATTTACTAGGGATAAATTTTTTCCCACATTTACACACTCCTAAAAGCGACGCTCTTTCATGTACAGACCCAGGGATGGCCTGGCAAAATACATTATTGAAGGTCTGATTTCTCATCATGCCATTTTTGCTTTCATAGAAAAAGCCAAAGAGAGAATATGGAACTTTTTTTTGTTAAAACTGGAGGGAAGAGAAGAAAAAATCTCAGGGTAGATAATTATAATAAGATCTTTGAGCGATATATATCACTCCAAGCTTTGTAGTCAGCTCATAAACTGCTGCATAGGAAGGAATGAGATTAATTTAACATGGATCAACCACTCTTCAAGGTATTGGATTCATTACAGGATTATATTCTGGAGCAATATAAGGAACCTGAGAGGTTGTGTAGGTCTGCCTGTAGAGTAGATATTGGCTGTCAGCATCTCCTGATGCAAGGAAGACCTCACAGTGGTCTCACATGAGCAGAGAAATAGGGGGTTTTTCTGATCAGTGAATAATATTTTGTACACTACCTTGTGGCCATGAAGTTCCTAAGATCATTTTGAAAAACTATTCATAAGACAAACACATTTTCAACTGAACCATCCTGAATTGTCCTACATACATTCTTCCAGTGTAAGCAATAAAGCAAACCAGCCATGTAAACCATAAATTCAATCAAGGAGGGGGAAAAAATGGAATCAAAGAACTTATGCTAGTGTCAACCTTTCCAGGTAGAGCAGACAGGAAATATGACCAAATGAGCTAGTTCTACTTTATTGTAAGGCTATATTAATAGAATATTGCAAATCTGAAAATATAAATGTTCCACTGTCTCTTTTTATAGCCTGATAAGCTAGGGAGGTCACTTCTAGATAGTGTTTCTTTCCTCAGCCTCTTTCCCTACTGTCTCCCACGGTTACCCAACATAGCAATAGCATTTAGACTTGTATACTGCATCATAGCACTCTATGACTCTCTGGGTAGTTTACAATGTCAGCATTATTTGCATATTACATCCCAAAATCTGGGTCCTCATTTTACCAACCTCGGAAAGATGGAAGGCTGAGTCAACCTTGAGCCACATCAGGACCGAACTCCAGGTTGTGAACAGAGTTTGCCTGCACCATCAGGGCTCACATGCCATTGGAATTAGAGTCACATTATGCTTTCATGCCAGCTTCCCCTTCTGAGCATATAGGTCATCAGATACCTCCAGAAGAGTCATCTGTTGCAATTGCATCAGTGACAGACATCAATTGTTTAGCAATTTCAATAAATTTGAAACATTTTAATGTAAGCTTTTGCCTATAACTTTCACTATCGACAATGGCATTTTTTGTTTGCTGGATCCTTAACTGTAGAATTACATAAACAATCATTTTAAAACAGGACAGTTTCAAATTATGTTGCAATATACATATACCAGGCAGCTGATGTAGCTATTATTTGGATAATGAGGATCATGGAAATGATGATGATTGCTATAACAACAAATATCTCAATCTGGAAAGGAATCACCAAGCATAGCTTAGGCAAATTTTGAACCTCCTCCTTTCCCTTTTTGGAATCCGTCTCCTGAGGGAAAAAGAGTTGAAATTAGCTTTCTTTTTTAATTTGCAAAGGGAAAGGAAATACGATGCCCAAATAAAACAGAGGAGTCTCTATCTTTGGGAAACATTCACTGAACAGCAATTAAATCAAGGTAAGGACTCAAATGGTGTTACCAACTGACTGAGGCAATGATAATTATTGAGAAGGGAAAAAAAAACCCAGAAGAGACAGACACGGAATGGAGAAACAAAGCCTTAAGTATTTTGTCCCATGCAATATCCATTCAAAGAATTTGGTGGTAAATTCTAATGAGGCGTCCACCATTTTAATATAATTCAAACCATGAATAAAGCAATCACGGAGCCCTGCAATTTTACAAAATGGAGCCTTTTTATTGAAAATAAACAACCCAAAATAATGCTAAACTGTATCATTTAATGGGAAAGATTAGCTTGCCTAGTTTTAGATAATTCTTGAAATCTGTGTTTTATTTTTGAGGTTGCTGCTTTACAGTTATTTTTCAACTGAATTTGCTTTTCACAGCAGTAGAAGGCTAACTCTAGCCTCAACTGTAACTCTAAGAGGGTTTCATGCATAACTTTCCTTCCTCTGCATGGCTGAGCTGTTCTCAGCATGGAACAGAAAGCATAATGAAAGTAAGTCATTTTATCTGCAAAGGGCATATTCTAGTTCTTTTTAATTATCCCAAGATTCAGAAAGGAGCAGGCCCTTAACAAGCCAAAACCATCCCGATGCACCAGAAAAATAAACTTTTGAGTTGCCCTCTGGGCTCCTCTCTGAATCCCAGTGTTGCTCACTTCAGTGATGTCATTGGTGCCAATTTCCCATCACCCTTTGGAAAGTGTGATTCCCATTGATCAAAACATTACCAATTCCTACCTTGAAGCAGAATCCAGTAGCTTTTGACAAGTCCAAATTTTTTTGCAGGTGGTTCTGCAAATTTGCATAGAAAATATACTGAGTGTAAGTATTGCCATTAATTCCTACTGGGTGTAAGGCCTGCCATTAATTCTTATTGATTCATTGGGAAAATTAACCTGTGGTTAGTTTGCAGCACTTTTCCTTATCAAGTTCCCTGGACAAACTTTTCATTAAGGATGAAAACTCCTTAATTTCACAAAACATGGAGAGATGGTCATACTTTTAATAAGGAAACTATGAGCAGCTTAGGACATGCCAAATCCAAAATTACTAGAGAATTCCTGGAAGCCTGGCACTCGGACAAATCAGCCATTAACAGGAACATAGATATAAACAACATCTACATACCAATCAAAAGGGACAATCAAAAAGCCAAGAAGGGAACAAAAAGACCAGAAGAACTTCTCAATTAACAGCCAGATGAGCAGAGATTAACACCAAGATTAACATTAGACCAACAATCAAGAAGCAAAAAATACCCCAATCAAGGAACTACCAATGCAGACAAACAAACTAGCAGTTAAGAACAGCCTAATCCAGGGGTAGGCAACCTTGGCTCTTTTATGACTTGTGGACTTCAACTCCCAGAATTCCTGAGCCAGCCATGCTGAGAGGAAAGGGAGAGGTTTCCAAGCTGAGCCATGCTGGCTCAGGAATTCTGGGAGTTGAAGTCCACGAATCATAAAAGAGCCAAGGTTGCCTACCCTTGGCCTAATAGAAGAACCAGCAAGACACTCCCACCAACACTGATGGGGCAAACCACTAGTATAATGTGAACAAACCCCATTCCCTAGTTCCGTGGTGGCGAACCTAT
The DNA here is from genome assembly GCF_001527695.2 of Protobothrops mucrosquamatus. Taxonomy (NCBI): domain Eukaryota; kingdom Metazoa; phylum Chordata; class Lepidosauria; order Squamata; family Viperidae; genus Protobothrops; species Protobothrops mucrosquamatus. Next base: position 102,792 of record NW_015388184.1, on the reverse strand, counting down.
GGCATCTATGGCCTCCGCCGCCGTATGCAAAAAAGAAAAAGGTTCAATCAATCAATCGAGGGGGAAAAAAAGATCTCGCAAAGTTGGAATTGATTGATTGAACTTTTTAGTCCCACCCAATCTGCCATTACAGCCGCAGCCATGCCTACCCAACGGGCCACACCCACCCAATGAGCCACACACCCAATGGGCCATGCCCACCCGGCACCCGATGATACATAAGTGGGTTTTGGGTTGCAGTTTGGGCACTCGGTCTCTGAAAGGTTTGCCATCACTGCCCTAGTTACTTATAGGTAACGAAATGTCTGCAAGAAAACAACCAAGCTCAAAGAGTATCAAGGACCCCACATTTGTAGAAAGACTGAAAATTATTTCGTAGATGTAAGGCCCATGCAGCCAAACTGGTAAACTTCCACAGGAGCAGAATGGATTGCTGAAGAAAAGGATTGATTTGGACGCAATTATATCGCTTCTATCTAGTGATACCCAAATTGATAGGCTGTTGCCTGCCTGTCTGTAGGAAAGGTTAGGAGAAGCTGCTGGAAAGGAGACAGTAGCAGCTACAATTTTTGGATTGTAAAAATGTATAACTGTGCATGTGATAAACATTTATTTCATTTACATAAGTTGGCAAGATTTTTCAAGATTTTACAGTTAAATCTTATATTTTAAAATTTATATAAAATATTTTGCTATGGTACTGTTAGGGCTGTACCATTAGTTTAATTGCTATATTAATTGACTTAAATATTTAATTGATTAATCAATGGGAGCCAATTAAGCCTCATTAATTAGTCGGTTTATGAATAAGGGCAGGCTTGTTTATATTTGGTTTGAATATAGTAGTGTAAGAGCAAAATAAAAAAGTGATTGCTTTAAGTTATTAAATGAAACATTATGTTACATTTCACTCAGTATATCAAATATTAATGTATTTTAGTAAAATGCAAGGTGGTTTTAAATGCATTTAAAGACTGGGGAGCACCTGAAACATTCTGTCTCATACAAGGCAGATGAGAAAAATATAGAAATTCAGATCCTCATGGGAAGATTGCCCCTCACAATTAACAGCCAGAAACTTCCAAGAATGAGAGACACCCTAAATCAGAGCTTAGATTATTTGTGAATGGTTTTGAGTAGAATACATTTGGCTCAATTCAAGAAACCTTGCTATAATTGCAGCTGCAAACCACAGCTCCATGTCTACTTTCCTGGGAATAAGCTCCATTGAATTTAATGGGACTTTTGAATTGATGTATATACTGGATTATACTGATAATTTTGAAGAATTCAATTGGACTATATGTTTTACTTAGAAACAAACTACTCAGTTCAATAAGATTTTCCTCTGGGTATGTTGTTAGTAAAGTTGGGCTTTATATGCTCCTCCAAATATTGCTGGATGTAACTCCTATCATCCCATATCATTAGTGAGGCTTGTTAGGGATTAATAACTTCTCTGGTAACCACACATTGGCCATCTTTGAGGCGAGGTGTATTCCTTTGTGTAGCCAATGGCTATGTAAATCACACTGAGTAAAACAGAAATTGTTCATGGGTAAACCTTTACAGAAACAAGCTCTTGTAAAAGCCCCAGTAGGGGCTACAATTCAGTCTCAGATACCAAGAATTTTAATAATCTAATTTATCTTTTCTCCTCCAAATACTACTCACTTGGGCAGCTCCTACGTATAACTTACATTTGTTCCAATAGAAGTCAGAGAGTAAATTTGGCTGTCGAACAATATTTTACTTACTGTATAGTACTCATCATATTGTATTGTGACATTTGCAATATTTTCCCAATAAGCATCACTTATGCTGAAGATCTTTTCCCTAGGCTAAAGTCAGCTCATTATTTGTACAGTAGATAAGATAGATTTGTGCTTCTGTTACCATCATAAAATATTGCTTTACTCTTCAGAAAATTCCCCTGCACTTCCTTAGGGAGCAACATTTGTAGAGTTAGACACAGCAAAAAAAAAAAAAAAGGCCAAAATGCTGAACAATTCAACTTTCTGCTTCTCTGAAGAATTTGTTAGCCTTAGATTTGCTTGATTTTTTTATAGTGTCAAAGATATTTAAAAGCTAATTAAAAAGGCATAACATAATACTTAACTCTTGTACATATGAATTGCTAACATCTTGGGCAAATCCTGTATGTGTAAATATTTATAGACTTTGGGTGACTAGAGAGGGATACAATACCTAAGGATGGTAATATAACTCTGGCATCTACCTCTGTAATGTATCAAAAACAATGACTCAATAACAATTGATTTGATTCCGCAAATAAAAGTAAGATCTATTAAAATGGCAGAGGTATTTACTTGTGGTATTTACGTTAGGGAGTACACTGCTGTCTGTCGATCAGTAACTTCCCCTTCACAAGACAGAAGCAATTTGTGCTTCCTGATCCCAGTTTTCTCATTAATATGTAAATGAGGCATGCCAGTTGTTAGGTTAGAAGAAAGCTGTCATGTTTATTGTGACAGATTTAATGGATGTGTTTGGATTGTGCATTCAATGTGTTTTCAAGAGCATGTCTTATCTTTGTTTAGGCAGTAAATCAAACATGTAAACAACAGTTCATTAGCATCTGTCAGAAGCTCAAAGCTATACATTGTTATAGCTGGAAATCTCTCCAGAGATAACAAACAAAAAAAGTATATCTGACTTTCTTCTGATTAAGTTGATTTTCTTTTCTCTCTTGTTTACTAACTTCTGTCAAATGTTTGGACTATAGCATAGTTACATTTCTGATTCTGATTGAGAACAAACTTACTGAATGTTAAAGAGTTTCTACTATCTTCTGATTAGGGCCAACTTCACTAATATGGTGTTTTAATGGACTAGGATTGGGGTGATGTAACTTCACCCTCTGCCATAGGAACTGCCTGACTGCCTTGGTATCATTTCATCTCTTTCAGTCGAGAATCGGATGGTGGTGTAGGAATTCAAACAGGTTTCTGGAGAAAAGACATGATATATATCTGATAAACAACCAAAGAGTTTTCCAGATGTGCTGGGCTTCAGTTTCCAAAATACTGTCTGGGATATGAAATTTTAAGGTTATAGAAAATAGGTTAGACTCATAAATAAATATATTTATGATGTTAAATAAAGTCAGTAAGGATATTCAATATTTGACTGTTCGGGCTTTTAATGGCCTGCTTTGTATATAAGAATAAACCATAAAAAACTTGTTTGATTTGATTTAGTGTGACCAGCTATTCCATTCATAGTAGCATCACTTTTTGCATGAACTAGGATACTTGTGATTTGTTCAACAAACTTTGGTTTAAACATCCTGATGTAGGATTCTCTGTGAGCACAGCCAGTTTTCCATAGGACAGTAAGCTAAAACCAAATAAACAGATTATACTAAATAGTTCACTTATCACATCACATTAAACCAGAATGAGGGGATACATATTTCATGTTATGCCCACCCACCATTCTGAATTAGCACTATATGTGAGTGTAGATATTTTAGCTACTATTAAAGAAAAATGGAAGGAAGCAAAGGAATTAAATGCATTACAGATTTTCTGTTCTTCTCTGTTCTCTTAGTTATATATCATGGGAAGTCATGCCTACTTTTTGTTTTAATTTGGGTCCTAAGTTTTTGTTTAGTATAGTTATAGCAGTCTAGGGAAGCTAAATATTCACTGCCTTTGAATACCATAGAGCACGATTAGACCATGTATTGGCAATACAATCGTCCAATCTGTTGTTATGGGATAGTAAATTTTAATGCATCTACTGCATTATAGACTTTACAATATAGATATTGTTTTTATTTAACCAATTTATATTGGCTTTTATCAATAATTTAATTATAATAGATTGGTTCCTCCACACAATGTTAGACAAGCAATGCAGAAGAGTACAGAATTATTAGACTCATTAAACATTTCATCATGAAAGATTTCCCTGTGAATCATTAAATTATATGCATTTGACAATTACTTTCTGCTATTAATTTCTGTGTAATCTGAGAAGAAAAACTCCATGTTTATACTATGCTGAATATTATGAAAAACAGGCACATTGAATTATTATGGCAACAAAGGAGTTATATATGGATACATACTTTATATACTACTATGTAGCTTTCAAAGTTTCCTTCCAGATCACACCATCCAAATTCACTGATATATCAGCCAATAAACAAAGCTCAATTTTGTATTTATTTCCAGGGGGAAATTAAAGAGTGAATAGTTGGTTGGATGTTTAAAATGTTTTTTTCCCCAAAAGGGTGGAGAGAAGGATTACAAATCCTAGCCTAATGTCATTGTGGCATTATGTTCTCATCCATCGTAGTCTTTCATCACTACTTAAAGTTAAAAAGCGTGGCTCCCAGCTGCAAAAACTTTGCTGCTTGTGGTTAAGTACTGTGTAATGATGTAATCTTAATGTTACAGTTTGGCATGTTTTAATGGTTGATGTGACATTGAATAAGATTTCTGAAGCATAATGTTTTGGTAAGTTGCCCTAAGTTTCATTATAATGTTAATTTTGCAGTGGGCGTGTTTCTATTTTAGTATAAAAAAGCTACAAGTCTAAGATATCCAGCAAGATATATCTCTGTAAAGTTTATAACAATGTGTGTGTGTGTGTGTATGAAGAGAAGCAATGCAGTATCTATTAATTGTAAAACATCAAGGTAATTATGTCTTATGCTATCAGCTGAAATACTCATAGAATAACTCAGCAGCCTCTTTCATCCTAGAGGACAGACAACTTGTATTCTGTCTTGGGTTTGCAGGGGATGTAGCTGGGAGTGAGATCACTGAAATGTTCAGACTGATATTTCTGGATTAATGTATTTCAGTTTGGGGAAAATTAAATAGAATAGAATGAGTGCCTAAGAACTATGCAGTCTAAAGTAGTCCTTTTGAAAAAAAAATCCTTCAAATGAAAAAAAAAAGATTTTAGAGACACTAATTTTTTTAAAGAGACAGATTAGATACCTTACATTTTTATCCACATTTTGTTCTTTAGCCTTCCCAAAAATATAGAAATGTAGACTGAAAATATTCAGCCTTCCCCACTCTGGACTAGTGAATAGGGTACATTCTGTCTCTAGGTCATGAGTCGTCCATGAGTGCTTTGAAAATAAATTGGAGACTAACAGCTTTGATTTCTGATGGAGATAATACTTGTCAAGCAAATAGGAACAGAACCTCACTTATTTGTAGACTTACAACTCAATATGACAAGGTTGACACTGACAATGCTGAGCGAGGAAACCAGCAGAACAGCCCTGTGCACTTATTTGAGTTTTAATACCTTCTTTTGTCTTCCTCTCCAAATGCTGGAAGAAATTAAATATTATCCTCAATGGGGTACCCCATGATTCTGTCTTAGCCTCAGTACTCTTCAACATCTTCATTAATTATTTAGATGATAGAAGGAGAACTCATCACATTTACAGACAACACCAAGCGGGAGGGAATAGCCAACACTTGAGATAGGCTCTAGATCCAGAAGGATCTTAAACAATGGCCCCTATCAAACAAAATACAATTTAGTTGTGAGAAAAGTAAGGTTTTTACCCTTAGGCAATAAAAACCAAATGCACAGGTATAGAATAGGTGGTACTTGGCTCAACAGCAGTAACTGTGAGAGGGATCTAGGAGTCCTAGTGGACAATCACATAAGTATGAGCCAGGAGTATACCACTTTATACTGCACTGGTAAGACTACACTTGAAATACCGGGTCCAGTTTAGGCCACCACAATACAAAAAGTTGTTGAGAGTACAGAAAGAGTGCAGAGAAGAGCAACAAAGATGATTAGGGGACTGGAGAATAAAATATGGACTTCACTGGAGGTTTTTAAGAAGAGATTTGTCTGGAATGGTTTAGAGTCTCCTCATTGAGCAGGTGGTTGGACTAGAAGACCTCCAAACTTCCTTCCAACTCTGTTGTACTGTTACTTGACATCCATGCTTTCCAGATAATTATGCTGTAAAGCAAGACTGAAGGAGGTAAAGAGTTACAGTGACACTCCCCCCCCCGCCCATCCATTCTTCTTCTTCTTAAAAAGGAGCTCTTGATAAACTTTTGAGAAAATGAAGATTCTCTTTAAAATACATGGCATTAATTCAGGCTGTATGAATTTCAGCTTTATGGATCCACTATGTTTTTTATCAAAACTTCAAGAACTACCAATAGGAGTTAAGGGCAAAATTCATAGGGTTTTTTTGACTAACATTCTGCCTTTGTCTTCTATGTTGCTTGGAAAATATTGTATGTTAAGTTGTGTAAAATGAATTCTTACCTAATTTTCTACAACCTGATGAGGTCTAAATATACTGAAGGGATTTGCGTTCCCTTTATTTTTGTGAGCAGTATATTTCATCTCCTACAGTTATAAATAATATTATGCAATGTGGTTTCCTCATTTTTTAAATACCAGACAACTAGAATTAGCAAAGATGTCTGACATGTCTTACATGTCAGAGATACACACGCCATTCAAATCTTGCTTCTTGACCCAGGGATAATTTCATATTTGCAACATCTTCCAGTGACTAATTCACTTAGTCTGCAGTTTCAAAAAGTAACCATCCACCATGGGCTTAATTATTGTAATAACTGGCAGTGTTATAAACTTATCTGCTTCTTTCTTTCTCTTGCCTTTAGTACCACCTCACCTGATAAAGAATTCTGCAGAAATCGCAACTTTGCATATAATTTTGGAGCATTTTGATTGGTCTCAATTAAGCTATTTATTAATTATGGAAGTATTGTTTTCCATTCCTGAGCTTTATTGTATACTTTGAATTATAGAACTCTTGAAAATATCTTTGTGAACAAATCCTTCCATATAACAAGCCTCTCCATTCTTCATAGCCCTTCAACAGAACACACAGATAAATGTGATTACTTCACTCCTCCAGTTTTCTTCATTTGACAATATATTTGGGGAGGGGGGGCAGGTGCTTCCAGACAAGTGAAATCCAACTCTCTTTTTTAAATCACCCAGCCATCTATTAGTACATTCCAGCTTGTTATGCCCTTTGTATTAGACCACTTTCATATGTTAATAAATGTCAGCAAGGCCCAGTGGATGGCACTGTTGGTCTTTGATGAGCTGGGTCCAAATCCCTGATCAATTGGAAACTCATTGGGCAAGGACAGATATGTCACTATTGATCAGTTCTAACTTTCCTTCTGAAAAATGGGAATAACAAAGCAAGCAAGGTAATTATTTGTAAACCATGTTGAATATCACCAGCCATTTCAACTTAAATGTAATCAACAGTTAATTTACAGAGTGCTTACACTGGATGTTTTTTTTTACAGTATTCTTGAATCCAGAAGAATGTCAGAAGAATGTCAACATCATCATTTTACAGATAGGAAAATTAAGAATTTTTTATTATGACTTATCCCAAGTAGAGATCAGCATTGTGTTTCCCACAAATATAAATATACCCATTAACACACAACCATTAGGTAATCTGTCCCAGATGATATATATACACACACACTCATTCACTTACACACACACACACACACACACACACACACACACACACACACACACAGAGAGAGAGGGAGGGAGGGAGGGAGAGTTAGAATCTTGTAATAAGAAGAAATGAATAATAACCTAACATGTCATAGAGAATTCAATATGAAATTAAATGTTTTAGGGCACAAAGACAATTTGGTGACCTTCAGGAATTTTGGATTTCATTATCTATTTGTATACAGCCTAGTCAGATGCAAGAGATAGTGATAGCTACCATTTTAAACATCTAGGGGTTACCATGAGGTCTATTCCTATTCTAAGAACCATTTACTAAAGGATAAACTACATATATAGTAATTCTGTAGGGCATTGTTCACCCTCCTGGTTTTTTTCCTCCATCTTCGCCCCTCTTTCTATAAAGGATTTGAGAAACAATATCTTTCCAGATATTTCTGAGCTATAGCTTCAATATAATTGGCCTTGGTGGATGCTGCTGCTAGAAGTTATAGTTCAACATCTAAAGAATTCTATTTTGCATCAAAAAGCAGATACAAAAGAGAGTAAATAAATATAAACATAAAAGTAATCTGAAATGTGTATTGGTGATAGGGGCCAGAGTCCTTAGTGTTCAACTAAGAATATATATATATGCCTGTATTTACAGTATATGAGTGAAATGTGTGTGTTTTCAAAAAAATACTTTTATTTTTTCCAACAAATCATTTGTTTCTATTGTTCAGTCTTAGATAATGTAACACAGAAAAAAAATTCTTTGTGTTCTTTTGTATTTTGAGAGATATTCCATCAATATTGTTTGGATTTTATTGTGCATCTATTTATCTGTCTATTTATTCCAAATTCAGTTAATTTGGAAAGCTGTGTTATCACTTCAAATGCACAACTGACTTCCTAACAAGGAGTCAAATCTGCAGCACTTTACATAAGATGCATTCTGAAAAGTAGGCTCATGCAGGATCATGATTGTAAATTCCACAGCTAGTAGGCCATATGTACAGAAAGATCCAGTGATGCTTGAACTGCAGAAGTCTTCGAGAGAGCCAGCCAAAGTGGAAGTGAGTTTAAGCCTCTAAATTGGAGCTGTTTGCTCTAAGGTAGCCTTTCCCCAAACTGGTGAACCCCTTATGGCAGGCACATCAAACTGCCGGCCCGTGGGCCAGATGCATCATACTGATACCCACCCCATTGCCGGCACTGGAAAAAAAGTCACGATATGTTGTGCGACGTCACATGACGTCTCAAGTTTGACATGCCTGCCTTATGGTGTTTGAAAATCTGTTCTAAAGGGAAGAACCACTTTAAATATTAGAAGTGTTTTCATTAATATAAATCTCCTTGAGTTTTATGGGACAGTTTTGATATGAGTACGTTGGTTATTCTGATCCCTTCCTTTGCTATAGGAGTTGTAACTTGGCTTGGCTCTTTTCTACCTTTGATAGCATCCTACTCAACTCTCTGTCTGAACTCCTTGGAACAGGGGTCTTCTAACCGGGCAACTTTAAGACTTGTGGACTTCAACTCCCAGAATTCCTCAGCCAGCCCTGGCTGGCTGATGAATTCTGGGAGTTGAAGTCCACAAGTCTTAAAGTTGCCGGTTTGAAGACCCCCTGCCTTGGAAGGTGGGAGGAGTCTCTTTGCAGTTTATAATCAGACGATAATTTCCATTAATGCAAGGAGCAGGTCTCCTGAGAAAAGAGCAGCAGCAAATGTCAAAATAGGAAGAATATTATTCACAGAAAACATTTCCAATGCTTCACATCTTGAAACTAATGCATGCTCATGTTAGTGTTTACCTTGACCATAGTAGGCCGTACGGGTCTGGATGGGGAGGAACAGACTCAGGCTCAACCCTTCCAAGACCGAGTGGCTGTGGTTGCCGGCGTCTCGGTATGGTCAGCTGACGCCATCGCTGACTATAGGGGGCGAATCTTTGGCCCCCTCAGAGAGGGCGCGCAACTTGGGAGTCCTCCTGGATTCACGGCTGACTTTGGATGACCATCTGTC
>NW_015388184.1:76157-92979 GCF_001527695.2 Protobothrops mucrosquamatus | reverse complement strand
AAAAAAAAAAAATCAAAAGCGCTTGGAGTACCTATGTAAAGTTAGCTTCCCAAGATACAAGCCAATACAAAACTACTAAGCTGTCAAGGCACAGCTAGCTTATCATCACTTTGTTTCCTCTTTTCCCAAGGTCCTTACAATTTAATCAGAACTTCTTAATAGAACATGAATTTTAAATTGCAGTCATTTCTTGCCAAATAGCCACAGGCTTTTTTGCCTCTTAAAATACATCTATTATTTCCTCTCTTCTTAAAACTTACTAAAATAAAATAAATTCTTTTACGAGCCATATTGTTCGCAACCAAAACACTTTTCTGTATACCCTTGTTTATCATTCATCTTTTTGAAGCCAGTTATCTTCTTTACACAAGTAATAGTGAGTGTTACACAATTAGCAAATGAGAAGAGATTATAATCACAATTACAATGATGGATATTCTATGGCTGTTTTTAAAAAAAGGAACAACACCTTTGTGTTGTTCTATGTATGGAAATCACATTTCAAGGCAATGTTCTCATTTATCAGTTATAATTGATAACTGTGTTGGAAATAAAGATGTTTTATTTGTTCATTAGCCAGCAATGATAGTAAAAGGGAAGACTTGTGCCTTTAACAGAAGGATGACCAAAGCCAGATCAACACAATCTTAAACTGACTTTATTAGCTATGTAGATTTGGCAAAATTATTTAGTTCTAAAACTACCACAATTCTTATTAGGTCAGAAGTAAATGAATGGTTAGAAGAACATGAGTTAGATATTGTACCTCAGTATATAAGAAAGGAAATACACAGAATTTTCTTAAGCCAGAACTAAAATAATTGTATTAATACTTTCAATATTTAAATGTCTATGGAGATTCTCAGTCATGCAGGTCATGGTTGTGCCAAAGGTGGTTTTTCAAGAGGCAACTGGATTTTCTTGGGTTTTTTTAAAGACGTTTTGCTTCTTGTCCAAGAAGCTTCTTCAGTTCTGACCAGGTTGAAATCCTATAATTTCTGGAAAATACGGCTCTTCTTTATTTCACCAATCAAGTCAGGTTCTCTATGCCATGCATGGAACTGATATACATTAATTTCCATAAATCAGCTTCTTTGAAAATAGTTATATATAAGGGAAAAAGTTTAAAACGAAAAGATTGGGCTGCCAGAACTGAGTTGCAAATGTTCAAATGAGCACTAGATGGCAGAAAAGAAATCCAAAATTTTCTGCCATCCTGTGGTCATTCTGGGTTTTTTTGTTTTTGTTTTTGCTAAGGTCTAGTAACCTCTGAGAAGGAAGGCAACTCTACCTGTCCAGAAAGGGGTCTGGCAAAACACTACATTTGTTGGAAGTTTTATAATTTGAGTTTTCCAAGAAGGAAAAGGGTCATTTTTTAAAAAAAAAAAACAGAAGTCCATCACATATTCTCTAGGAACAGGTGCAAAGTTGCCGTGGGCATACAAGAAACCTGGAGTCTGCTTGGGGCAAGTAAGACCTAAACAGGAACTACATAGCTAAAGTAATGCTAAACAATGAAAGAGCTAGTGTAACTTAGTTTTAAGAACGTGAACTTAGAAGCCTGTGTTAAATTTTAACTTAGCTATGAGCTTGCAGGATACCATTAAGCAATATTTCAGAACCAGATTATTTTTCACTTCGTATCTATAATATGTTTATAATTACTGGTCTACTTTCTAGGGCTTTTATAAGAACAAATGACCAAAAGAATACTTTCAAGCTGTTATCTCCTTGGTGTGGGGAAAAATCCCATTATTAAGAAGAATAAATTGGGTTTGGCATACTGTTCCACCATTTGTTGTATCTGAAAATGTCTGGGATTGTTTTAGTTTCTGGATATCAAAATGATCCCTGTGATCATCAGTGTTGTTGATGGCATTCTCTGCATGCCTGCCCAGGTCCTTATTCTGAAAAATCCTATAAGAATCTTAGAGGTTCTTTTTTTTTTTTAATAGGAAGCTAATCTAGTACAAAGCAAAGCCCCCACTTGAGATAATCTTAATTCCCACATAGATCTTAGAAAAGAGAACGATGCCTGCTTATAGCCATTGTTGAGAAGTGGACCCTTCTAAGGGGGGGTAGAATTTTTTTTTTTTATGATTAGCCATGTCTGCAAAGGCAACCATTTTGTAAGAGCACCCATAAACATTCTCTCAAAACAGCTGTAACTGTTTTCTAACAATTTCTGGGGACTAGAAGTCACACAGGACCAATTTGCATAATCACATTTGAAGACTGGTGAATATAATTTTTGTGAATAAAACACGTAACGGATTAACTTTTTATCTTACATATACAATATTCCAGATTGCCTATGCAAAGCGCAGTATTCAATACCAGTAGAATTTTCCCACTGTGCTACAATCAGGCAGATGACTATCTGAAACAATGGACATGGGACATTCCTGCCAGAGGCTGTCTATTCAATAATCCCATCAGCAGCTGCAATCAATACTATAAGGAGTTCATCATATCTTTAATACTGAAAACAAGGGTTTCATGTGGCCATTGTTGAGTTAAGGATGACACTGGTGTTTGTTTGTTAAATCATAAGAAGATCCACAACGGTGCCTACTTCAACATCCCCGTGTGCAAATTAATCCCTTAAGATAGAAATAAATCAGGCATGCAAATCTTGCATCCAAATTATAACATGGGCTTCATCATTCATAAAACTGCAGAGAAACTTTTCATAAATGTGCATGCATGGAAAAAAAAATAGAGGTGGATACGCTATAGCAAGCTTTGGGACAGTGCCACTATGAAATGCTGTCACATTTACCAGGCAGTTTCCATTTAATGTCTATAAGCACTTACTTCTTTTACATCTGGGGATCAACATCACCTTATAATTCTGTTCGGTTAAGTGGCACAACACTGCACCAAACATAAAAAGCAATCTACATTTCATTTTAATGATTAGTATTTTTGCAGCAATACTTGGTGTCAGTATGCTCCATTCTTAACCATTTGGGGGCCATTACAGGCAGTAACAGACATGTATAATTAGTGCATTTTTAAGACATAAATTTCTGCCTTTGGGGCCACTAGATACAACAGCTACAATCTGTCATGCCACATCTCATTCTCTTTTCTGCATTTGATTGTTTAAGAAAATTAACTAATAAAAATCATGCTTATAATAATTGCAACATTAGGATTGTTTCCTTAACCAACAAAGAGAAAAATATCAGCACCAGATGGCTTGCTTCATATTAATGATCATAGAGCAATTTTTGTCTTCAGAGATTCAAATGAACACATAAAAGACAGAACTATGTCCTGTAGCTTTGAAACAAAAAAACATTAATTGGATGAAAATTTGATCTCATTGAAGACATTTGGAATGTTATTATTGATTTGAATATGTAAGAACTGCCATCATTAAATTCTAAGTAAAACCCAAACAGCGTGTATCTTAGATTATCCTGATAATCACTATATAGCATTAGGTCCTCTTACGTTCCCTCAATACCTGGCTGCCATTTTGATATTACACATCATATTGGTGAATATACATGACAGGATATAAACAGTAAACAAGAAATAAAAAAGAATGCTTTTTTTCAATTTACACTAAGCCCTGCTGTACTCATCTTTCCTCTTTCTTTTCTTTAAATTCCCATCTCTTTAGTGTTTTACCTGTCTTTGTATCTGTCTGTGTGTCTGTGTGTCTACCTATCTACCAACCAACTTATCAGATTAATTACTGTTTTTCCAAAACAAAGAAACAGATCCTAGATGAACCCAAGCCTTGGCTATCAGGACTCATCACCTCTCCAAGGTGCTGTCTATGAATCCACCTGATCACAATTGCTCATCAGTTAGAACACAGTTGCTGCTTCTTGTTATCCAACCATATAGATGGAAGAGTCTAAACTCCAGTTGCCTATCTGGCAAATTCCCCCCCCCCGCCTCCTCCTCTTCCTTTTTATATATTATCCCAGTAGTGAGGAACAGCCTCACAAATTTTAAAGCAAACTTTAAAGCAAATTTATATAACAATACTCACAATGTAGTTTTCATGCCCAGAGAGTCTTCTTGTTATGGAAAACACCCATGTTCCCAAGTAATGTATTTAAAAAGTTTCTTTATAAAAATGGCAGGGAAATGCCATCCCATGCAGGTTATACTGTCAAAAATTAACTTAAGGGTTGTTTCTATATTAATATTAAGGAAATGATGTGTGAAATATCAAAATATGATAATACCCTAATTCAGTTTATAATTGGAAAGAGGTCTGTATGTTTGGATAAATAAAAATGTTGGAAAATATAGCTAGTTATCATCATGCACTAATATGTTAGTTACACTGACTGAGAATTCTAGGACTTGTAGTATCATCATGCCTAAAGGAGAACAACCCAAGAACTTTTACATTAGAATAAAAAGGGAAACATTACACAGTAGTGCAGTGTGAATTTCCCACTTATCATTTTACCATTGTGAATGCTATGATATGAGACATTTATCTCTATATATTTAAGATTAGAGATTGAACTTCATTTTTCCTCTACTGTCTTCCAGAGTCATCCAGTGCCATAGAATAAATAATAATAAAGATAGGCTTTCTAATACTTGAACGATGGTTGATGATACTAATACTAATTAGTGGGGAAATAGCCTTCATAATCGCAACTTCTATGCTCTTCACATATTCTCAGGAAACACAGAGATCCATCATGTTATTTTTTTTATAAAGCTGCATATGTTTGTTATATAAAAAGCTAATAATGTTTGGATGCTTAATTTGAAGCAAATTAGATATCGAGCAGAAAATTCTAACCTTGATGTACACAGTGAAAGATATAAAATTCCAAATTCCAAATAAAATGATCTTTGGGTTTAATCATGGGAAGGACAGAGTAAAGAGAAAGATTTTAAATGTAATATCGACTCAGACCATAAATTAATCTCCTGCATAGGAAGAAATGAAAGTCATTAAATGTCATTGTCTTATTTTAAAATGCAGCAATATCCTGACTGATTGTAGATACTTAAAGTTAAACAGAAATCCTATCTTCAGTCTTCTATAAAGAAAATTGAGAGAAGTTATCCAATTATAGGTAATAACGGAGAGAGAAAAATCCAAGAATAAAAAAAAATCAGGTGAGTTATAGAGGAGTGATTTGTAATCAGTCACTCAAGACGTTACATGATACACTAAACACAAATGGAAATGAAATATATGCACACACTTGAAATAGTCTAATTGTGTATATATATCCTTTTGCACAGTAGGCAATATATGGGCTATCTCTGTGCATGAAATTCTCTGGATTAATCTCTGTGGGTGGAAACAAGCAAAAGGCAATGTCAATTATTGAATGAAGTTCAGATCCAGTAATTCATAGTACTCTGGCAATTTAGGGAATATTGAAATTTTTTGTAGGTTGGCTTTAAAGCTTGGTTTGCTGGAATCCAATCCTGGCGTGTTTTCAAGCATTTTATCAGCTTGTTTTGTTGCTTGTATGAAAGGAAAAATGAAGCAGCAGGACAAAAGGGCACTTGATTTCATTCTCCTGAAATTGGAGACAATGGCTTTAACTTCAGAGCAAAAATATAATTTTGGATAGCCTCTCTACTCTCCCACTATTGTCCATGGCCAGCATATTTCAAGGCTGGGAAACCTTGAACTTAGGAACAACCCAAACAAAACCTAAAGGGCAGAAGAGGAATGAGAAGAACTGAAAGGGAAGTTTAGATCAGCTGTTTGAATGTCCAGAACAATTTCCATCCTTCTGCTCGCTGACTTTTGGAACCCTCATCAATAAATAGAAGGATTGTCTTTTGGGACTCAGAAATGGGATAATCAATCTGCAAATGTAATTATATTCAATGGAATAACATGGAATTACTGTTTCTGATGGTGGTTAAATAATGATTATAATTAATATAATTGGCAGACAAGTGACAGATTTCAGCTAGACTACTAAAATAGGCTAGGACAGAGAAGGAAGATAATGAAACAAAGATAATATTTTAGCTTTTGCCTTGCTGAAAACACTGAAGAGTAATGCTATCATTTGAGAGAGAGAGAGAGAGACAGACAGACAGAGAGAGAGAGAGAGAGAGAGAGAGAGAGAGAGAGAGAGAGAGCACAGAGGTGAAAGTGGTTTAGGGGACAATACAATAAATTCTGCTTTCTGCATACTGAGTTTGCGATTATGACAAATCATTGAAGCAGAAATAGCTCTAAGCAGTTAGAAATATTAGCACAGATAGAGGAAGATAGGAGGAATAACGACAAAGCTACTGCGACAAAGCTACTGCAGGCCAAAACAGGAGATCAGATTGCCAAAAGAAAAAAATGTACAGGAGAAGCAAAGACCTATGCCTAGAATCACCAAAAACAACAACAACAACAACAACCTAGGATCACGAAAGAACTACTCCTAGGGAAAAAAAACTGAGAGAAGGAAAAACATGATTTATAAAACTAAGGACAACCCATCAAATGAACAAAAAACACTGAAGATGTTGTGGGAAGACATATTTATAGAAAAATAGGCTATGATGATAATTTCTGTATTGGCTGCCATCCTATTTTTTCCACTGAGCACTTTCTGTTCTTTACTATCTTGTTCTAATCCTGTATGCTTACATCTATGTAACCAATTCTATCATGCCATTTTCTTTTTCAAAATGTAACGCTATTCTCCAGTTGTTGTTCTTTTTTAAAATTTATTTTCCAGGTTATATGACTATTCTGGATATAGTTGATCAGTTTCTCACTGGGGGAAAAATAGGAGATCCATTATTTGACTAAAGAGAAGACATAAAGATCACCATGTTTTCAATGTTTGCATCATAGCTCTTTAAATCTGTGATACTTGCAAATATGAAATTTAAATAGCCATTTGTAATACTATTATACATCCTATGTATTTGGAAGTGAATCTCCTTGAGTTTAGGAGAGCTCTCACCTAGATAAGTGGTGTGAAATTCAACTTTATATTCTAAACATTTTGAAAAGTCCTACTGAATGCAGTGCAACTTTCTTCTACATGAGTATACACTCTACAGAATTATAGTCTTAAAAACTTTTTAAACAAATAGACTTTCATTGTCACAATCCACCTTTTAAGCAGTTGGTATTTTAATGTATACCTTTTAAATCTGATATACATTAGTGTAATTTTGAGATCATAGTTTGTTTCTGGCCCTCGAGATAGGTACCCATTCTAAAACTAAAAAGGTTCATTTGGGAAATTCCTACTGCTTGTTATTTAGCAGCAGTCATCAGCATGCAAATTGAAATGCACAACCTCCACCTGAAGTATTGCTTTTGAATCTAAAGTCATTATTTCCACAGTACGATTAAGGACAGAAGAGTCCCTGACCCATTCTCTGCCTTAAACAAACAAACAAAAAAGTAATAACATTATGTGTGATACTATGTATACCCAAAGCTAAATATCTTGATTTTCTCCAAATCTAATTTAAAGCTTAATGATCCTTTTTATTTTGCACGATCTCTTTGTGAAAAGATACAAACAAAACAATTCCAGAGCTAGACTTTTTTTTAAACAACCTAATCTCTAACAATTGGATCTCTCAGAAGAAGTTTACAATAAATTCTAGTGATCTACAATACATGACATTATTCTGATGATCTACATCTCATGTACTTTGATTTGTTACTTCAACTTTCAAAATTAAATTTCTCTCTCATTCTAAATTGAATCGACATTTTTAGTGAAGAAAGTCCTTTATGATATACATGATATATTTTCAAGTTTCAGTATTTTCTAATCATTTCCAGTTTTTGAAGAATATCCTTGTTCAAAGGATTGGAAATGATTAGAAAATACTGAAATTTGAAAATATATCATTGGTTGTTTAAACAGATTAATTTTTGAACAGATAAAATATTTCTTTTACCAGACACACCTTGATTATTTTAATCTAGCTCTTTGCTAAAAAAAAAGATAATAATAAAAGATGGTTAAATGATGGCTATATAACACAAACTAATACATACCAGACTTTCCAAGAAAACAACACATTCCTATTTTTTTTTTAAAGTCAATATTTCTTATTGAAGAATCTTGACTAAAACTTTGCAGGCTAAGGTTAGAGGAGCTGTCTTTATAAGGATTACTAATAGGTTAAAAAGAAACAAAAAACTAAAAGTTGATTTAAATGTGCAATTCTTTTTCAGTGGCAAGAAATGAAAAAAAAGGGAATCACTTGAGATCTTGAGATAAGCTATGAGATAAGCAGGATAAGCTGTGAGCTGGACAAATTTTCAGGCAATATTGAATTATTCACAGAAGTGAAATCCAAAGATGATTTGAAGAAGTCCAGAAGGAATTCTTCCTCCAATCGAAAAGGTTATTCAATTTAAAGATAAACTTTGACAAGTCTAACTGCCCTAATCCTCTGATGGAATCTGAATTCTCTGTACCTAACCAGGAAGAAGAACTTGGAGTCATACTGGAGAACCCAATGAAGATGTTGACTCCGTGTATGGCAACTATAAGAAAGAAAATAACATGCTAGGAATAATTAGAAAAAAAATGAAAATAAACTGCCATCGTTGTAATGTCATTAAACAAATGAATATCTAGAAAACCATATATAATTCAAGTTTGACAATTCTGGAGAAGGACCAATAAACTGAAACAGTTCAGAAAGTTCTATAAATATTATCTCTTTTGAATAGAAATATATATTTGTTTCAGATACATTTTTTTTAAAAAATGAAAAAGTTCAATAGTTAACCAAAATGACCAGAAGGCTCAAACACTTTCCTTATAAGAAAAAGCTAGAACATTTGGAACTTTTCAACTTGTAAAAACAGAGCTGAGGGGGACATGGTCAGGAATGGCCTTAAGAAAGCTTATTGGAAAAACAGACAAAAGAAAGTACTTCTACATAGATCTCATAATTAACCTTGCCATTCATTATGACAAGACGTGCTAATGACTATTAGCCTGGATGCATTAAAACCAGATTGGATAAATTTATGGAGGACATATCTCTGCAGTTATTGGTCTTGAAGACCAATTATTTCTGAGTTGAAGGGATAATATGCTTTCAAGTTAATTGCAGGGCAACACTGGCAGGAGAGGGACATGTCACCAATTCTGTGAGCATCCCCAGGGGCGTATGATTGGCTACTATGAGAAACAAAGGTGGGACTAAGCTGGGAGTTGAGCTGATCCAGCATGGCTATGTTCTTATGATCAGACCTAAAGGCATCATGATGCTTCTACCATTTCTTACATACTTTCAGCTAGCAGAAATATTATTGGGATGCTAATCAAAAAAAGAGCTTGAATAGATCATATTTATTCATTTTAATTTGATACTTTAAAGCTTTGTACCCAGATTTCTTATAAAAAGGCATTTTATTAGTTTATATTATTATACTAAGCGCTGACTAGAAATGATGTTCTAAGTACCTCCTACACCAAATATAATAGCACTTGAAATATGTTAGGCATTCTATTTGCATAGATAAGCGTTCTTACCTGAAATGCTTGCCCTATCCTTGAACTTCACCAAACGTATTAGTTTCTCTAGCCTCCTTCAGGTGTTCAGTAATTGTAAATATGGTCAATGCTGGTGTGGGCAGCACATACATCAGCTTGGTTTCTTTACTCCCATCCTTCCCCTGTTGATAGTGAAGATCTGACAAGTGGGCTTAAAATCATGAAGGTAGGGAACTCTGGTTGTGCAAGCAAGAAAACAAGCATACACAAGGGGTGTTCCCATTCTCCAATGATTAGATAAACAGATTCAGAAGGGTCACGTCCATTATTCTTTTGAGAAAAGTCTCTGCTGAGGAAAAATCAGTCTGACACCAGTACATGGTGCCATATGACCTTTCCTCACTTAAATGTTTGGTGTAGATGGAAAATAAAATAAAATAAATAAATAAAATAAATAAAATAAAATGTCTAGGACAGAGATCCCCAACCTTTTGGGCACCACAGACCGGTTCCGTGGGGAGAGGTTTTTCCACGGACCAGAGAGTGCATGGTTTTGTGTGCTGCCTGCATCTCACGGATGGGGCTTTGCTTGTTTGTGTGGACCGGTTGCTGGGATGCTGCGGCCCTGTACAGGTCCAGGGACCCCTGGTCCAGGACTTGTGTCAGAATTTAGATTGTGCTTATGCATGTGTGTATGTTGGGAGAGAAGCTATTAAAATTGTGAAGGTGCCATTATTCCCAACAGAGATTACTAAGAGGAAAAACTTAGCATTTCAGGAGGAATATTCAAACTGTTTTTTTCATAATGACTAAAAAAGAGGACTTTTGTTTTCTAGTTTAGAGAATTCACCCTATAAATTATTTAGGTTACTTATCCACTTGAATTGTGCAGATATTACCAGTTTGTGTCTTTCACTCCCTCATTCATCTAGCTATTTGCTACTGAGTGTAAGACAATAGTGCCATAGAAGTGTAGCATTTGATAGTCAATTATATTTTTAAATTTTCTTTTTTAAAAGTATGGATACAAATTTTGTTGTCTCTGCAAAACCATGATTGGTTGTCTATGGGCAAATAACATATCGTATGTTATGCAATTGTGTTTTTGTGAATTTGGCAATCAGGAATTCATGTAGGGTTCATCCTAATCTGAACTAGAATTTCTGCTGACCTTCCCCAGAGAAGCAAGTTTTAATTCAGAGTCTGGCATGCTTAGAAGTGGTCAGTCAGGAACAGAATTCAAATGTAACAAGCCAGGACTCAAATGCAGTGTGTCAAGCTAGATTTTCCATGATGTGGCTTATTGTTATGAACAATTTGACCATTTTTCAAAAAATCAGTTGCTATTAACACTCTTAACTCTCATCTCTATTTCTCTCCCTTTGAATTTCGATTACCTTGTTTTTGTTTTTCTTCATTCCACTATCTCTGTTTCTTGATATCTGTTAGTTTCCCTATCATTTTACTTATTTCAGTTACTATTTTCCACTCATCTTCTTTACTTACTATCATGGCAGCAACAGGTTCTATTTTGTAACATTTTTACAACTGCAAAGGAGTTGTAAATGTAGCTGGTGAGTGTATTTATTTATTTAAAGCATCTACTGTATATAACTGCCCATTTTTAACCAACTCTGGGTGGCTCCCAGTCAAAAGTTGAAACAGCATAAAAACACGGTAAAATTATAAAACTAACACATTAAAAACAACAAAAACCTGATGCCAGGTCAAACTTCTGATATGCAATCATAATCTTATCTAGTGCTTGGGAGAAAAGCCAGATTTTCAGAATTTTTATGGAAGACTAGAAGAATAATGTTGGAAAAGATTCTTGAGAGTTCATTGGATTGCAAGGAGATAAAATCAGTTAATCCTAAGTAAATCAACCCTGATTGCTCTTTGGAAGGACAGATACTGAAGGTCAAACCCTTTGCCTATCAAAACAGAAGAGAGGACTCATTAGAAAAGACTCTGATGTTGGGAAAGATTGAAAGAAAAAGGAGAAAGGGTTGGCAGAGGATGAGATGATTAGATTGTGTCATTGACACAATGAACTTGAATTTGTGCAAACTCCAGCAGACAGTGGAGGACAGGGAGGACAGGTTGCTATGCTCCATGGGGTTGCAAAGAGTTGGACATGACTTAGTGACTGAACAACAAGGAGGGTGAAACCTGCTGAACTTCACAGGGCAGAATACTCCATAGGCAGGGCTGCCACAGAAAAGACACGCTTCCTAGCCCCCATCAGATAGTAATATTTAGAGGAAAGAACTAGTAGCCTGCACATCCTATTTGATGGTAGGATGGGTAGATGTCCTTCGGGAAAGGCAGTCCCATAGACAACCTGGTCCGGTGTTATTTGGGCTTTAAAGGTGATGAGTAGCACCTTGAATAGCACCTGGAAAGAACTTGAAAGTTTTTCTGTGCTGGAGAAACAGTTAAAAACTCCAATTGCTTTTAATGAACTTAGGACAGTATTCCGAATTTCAGAATGAATAATATGTGTGAATTGCATATGTGAATCAGTTAGATTATAAATTTTATGAAATGTAAGCTTAGTCTAGTTCACTAGCATGAATCCATACACTTAATTTTGTTAGGGATCGTTATGAAATCTGAAATCTATAACTAAATACAGTGTGGAAAAGCAACTTTAGAGGCCCATCTAATTGGAAGTTTAGTGGCGTGTTATATTCTGCACACACCAGTACATGGTTGGTAACATTTTACTCTCAAAATTCACAAATGCATAAGACAGGTACTGCCTCTGTAAATCTGCCAGCTGCTTCTTCTGCCTCAGGACAGTGTGCTCTTGAGGATGAGGTCAGACAAATGCAATCATATACTGACCATATTGGGGCTCCTGGTCCCAAGGATCTTGGGATTTGTATCAAGCTTGGGGCAGATTGGGACTCAGGCCCAGAAGCAAACTGGTGTAAATATAGATGTAAAATACTGTTGACCAAAGATTGACATTTGATATTATTGGTTATATCCAGGCTCTAAGAATATAAACCATTGGTGAAGTAAGAGTGATCATGATGAAGATTTTAATTCTGAATAGATGACTCAAAATTTTAAGCTGTTTTAATTCTTGGAATATTTGAACTCCGTGGAGAAAGAGGTTAATTTCAGTCGGAATATATCCCTTTATTTTTGCAAGCATTCCAAATGTTTTCTTTTCAAAAGGCAACTGGACTTTTAGTTGCCTTTTGAAAAAACACCTTTAGGGCAACCAAGACCTGGATGATTGACAATCTCCATAGACATTCACTGGGATATGTTGAATAGCAAATCCATGCTCTCCGTTCTGAGAATGAAGCTATTTGTTCATTAACCGTAATTTAAAATCTGTGATTTAATAATTTGAAGAATAGTTTTAGTCTCTCTTTATTGATATAAATGGATTTTCTCTCTCTCACTGTATTTGGGAGTTCAGTTAATTTAAACCTTTACCTGTAGAAGGAAAGACAGGACAGAAAAGTCTTTACAAAAATATAGCTTGATATTGTTCCAGTGCTTTTTTTTGGTGAAGTTACTTCTAATTCCTTATGTCTTGGGAAAAAACCCGTCATGTTATTTACAACTTTCTGATTTTAATTTAAGAACCACTGTGAGTTTTGATTCTTGACATATGATATATTGCACTTGATTTTATAATTATCATATGTTCTATTTTTATGAGAATTGTTTTTAATACAAGTTTCCCAGAGTTATTTATGTCATGGGGTGATATAGAAATGGTTTGTTAATTCATCAGTACAATGATTTCTTTCTACATAAATAGATGCTCTATAAAGTTTGAGATACATGTTTAATTTTAATTTAATTTTATTTCTCAATTGCCAGATGTGTGTGGAAAAATCAAACTGGGTGCTGATCAGCAGTACAGGGACAGTGGGACAGAAAATGGGGGAACCCAGCTAAAGCCTCTCTCGCCACATGCATAAACTTAGCTCCCTACTTGTGGGACAGACCCACATTCAGACTTTTAAAAATGATGGGATACAAAATGGGCTAACCCCACATAATTTGGAGAGAGTGCTCCAGCTTCTCTTGAAAAGGAGATCTCTTTGGGAACTTTATTAGAGAAATTTATCTTTAACCATTGAAGGGGTAGCTTTAATTTGATGGGGGTAATATGAGAAGGGGAGGCTATCCTAATTCTAAAACAGGAGTGTCAAACTTGATTTCATTGAGGGCTGCATCAGCATTGTGGTTGCCCTCAGGGGGCTGGGTGGGCATGGCCAGGGTAGTCGCAGCTGATTGGGTGGTCGTGGCCAGCTCGACATCACTCACATCGGGGGGCATCTGTTGGGGCACCAGACACCATCAGCCCCCACGTACTTGCTGCCTCCTGTGTGTGCATCAGGGAGTGCCTGGTCGGGCTGGGCCAGGATGGTAGGGGCCGGTCCCTCACCATGTCTGGGGCAGCCCTGCAGGCCAAATCTGAGCCCATCGCAAGCCACATCCAGTCTGCAGGCTTTGTGTTTGACATGTCTGTTCTAAAGGATGGGACATAAAGGATGGAGACTCCTAGTGGTGTGACTTCCACTGTGGGGTGGGGCTTGTGTACTGAGGTCAACTGGGAGACTCTGTCCTCTATCCACCCTTTTAAGAAAGAAATTAAAGGGTGTATATAGAAAAGAGGAGCTTCACACCTATGAGGGAGGGGAGGGATGGTAAAACATATGTCACACCCTTACCCAGCAGCATAAAACCAGAAGTTCTGGATTGGAGATGAGTGAGAAAGTATGAGAGAACCTAAGATTCATTTATAAAAGATGAGTGATGTTTACCATAGAACATCTAGAAAGACTGAGATTTCTACAGCAGCTGCTCATGGTATTTCTCCTCCTTGATTTTTCTTTTTGAGGGTGCAGAGGGCTGTTTTGGGAGAGAAATGCCCTTGTTCTTCATTTTGCTGACAGAAACCATTCCATCAGCAAGAGGGGTTAATTGGATACAACTCTCTGGTGGCAGCAAGTTCCATTAGTCAACTGTGTATGCTTTGTAGGAAAATAAGCTCAGCCCACTGCATGTTAATTTCTTTAAGTGGTCTTGCAATTGTGAAAGTCCCTCTTGTTTTTATCTCCCTCTTTAGTGTGTTAAATCAGTTTGTCAGTATGCATCTTCCTCACTTCATTGTAAAGCCTGAGCATTTAAGTAGAATGTTCTTTGTTGATTCTGAAACATTCAATTTTCAGTCAGCTTGAATGAATGAATGAATGACCCTGACCAGGAACATAGTCTCATTCTGCCATGTAGCAGCTAAAAACCTGATTTAAAGAATTTGTTTGCTGGTCCCATGTAAGAGATTCCTAACACAAGAGGCAGGATGCAGAGAAAAGGCTTCTTAAAAACACTTTCCATGCTGTTGTTATTTATTCAAGTGTGTATATAGATATATATTCTAGATGAGGCTGTTTGTCTTATAGAAATAAAAAGATGTTTTCTTTTTGTGCTTGCAAAATACATTCTATTGTAACTCTGATAAAGCATAAAGTATGCTAATGTGAAGTCAAGCGGCTGCCTGTTTGTTTCTCTTTATGTTTGCTACTCGGTTAGCAACTTTTTCAATCTTGTTTTCCTTGAGACTGTTCAAATGGTTCAAACATTTCCTAAAAATTAGTTGATGAGCTTGTTAGGGGTACATTTCCAAGACTAGTTCATTTCACAGGAAAAGAGAAGATGGAGGTAATTTTGTTTGCAAGGAATGCATGATTGGAAGCTGACTGTTGAAAGAAATGCTATGTCAATGTAATGAGGGAGTGTAATATCTTAGTTTGCATCAATATGGAAATAACGCCGCAGTTTGACAGACCTGATGCTAAAGGCAATGCCAGAATGCTCATTACACATTCAGGTTCTGATTATGAAAAATAGTGTGCTTTCTTTAAAGAGGAATATACATTATCAATCAAGCCACACAAATTATTTTCAGAAGAGATCACAACTAAACAAGGACATGGACTCTTCAAGTAAAACTGCACCTGACAAAAAGAAAAAGAAAAGGCACATTTCAGTGTACATGATAGTTTAATAGCATGACAGCTGAAGCCATTCATCATTACAAACGTTCCTTTTTGATTGGGCACTATGCACAACTCTTCCCATTAGCAAGATACCAAGCAAAGACTCATTTTTTTCCCTCCTGAAACATCTCATCATGACTTAAGGCAGGTCATGATCTGGGAGAGAAGATGTTGGCATTTAACAAACCTTACCATTATTCAAACAGAAAACACGCACTCAAGGAGAATGCTTTGTTATAATTTTGGGAGGATTAATTGAACTTGTTTAGCGAGAAAGTATATGATTATGTATTAATTGATGTAAAGACTTTAATTTTTCATTTTGTCTGCTAACATTAGCCTGACCTATTGCACACATTCATGCTTCAGTTTTGTGCAGAAGTCATGTACATTTTCCCAAGACCATGTCATTTCTTTGGCATGTAGTTTGGAACTCTTCATTTTCTAGCAATTTGCCTTGTGCATAAGACTCTTGCACATTTGGATGTACATGAATGTAGCTTATGCCAGTGAGTCTTGATGTTTGGAGGACCAAATCTAGGAGATCTACATGTTACACTTGTCTGCACATGAATAAATGTATTTGCATATATATGTCTCTGTGTGTAAGTATTTTATAGACAAAGCTGGGTTTTTTTGTAGTATAATTTTGGGAAAGGAAGGGGAATTGTTGCTGTCCAGCAGCAGCTCCACCAGCTATTGGATATTTTAAGTATAGAGGGGTACCTTCACAGTCCCTTTTTAAATCAAATTAATAGGAGACCTGATTGACTTTTCTGTAACTGGGACCAGCCAGTACATTTTGAATCTGCTTAAGTGATTTCATCCTGGTGAAGTTCAGTAGGAGTAGTATACACTGTTAAGTTTAGGAAGCTGAGCACAGGCTTCTAGGGAACTGAGCTACTAGCAGCTGTTAGCAGACAAGAAGGAAAGCTTTGTTTTTAAAGCCCAGTGTTTGCTGATGAATGAGTTGCAAAGAAGATTGCCTCCGCCAATTTAATATTTTACTTTAATCATTAAGTTCACCAGAAGCTGATGTGAACTTTCTCGCCCCTTTGTATTCCTTGTGACTGTAACCATGGAGTCACTCTCTATAGTGTTCTGTAAGCAAGTTATTTATTTACTCTGTCACACACAAAAACTCAGTAACATAACTTCAATTCATTACATTTTTTGAGGGAGGAAGAAATATGTAATTCTACAAGAGAAGACGATCTCAGTGTACCTCCTGAGGTCAGCCCCCTGGCAATAGATGATGAGTATTCGGTAAGCAATAGCAACAGCTATTTCTTTCTTTTCGAGGGCAAAGTTCTGCTTCCTGCCCTTATTTCACCTTAAGATGGGAAC
>NW_015388184.1:43821-76057 GCF_001527695.2 Protobothrops mucrosquamatus | reverse complement strand
TCTCTCTCTCTCTCTCTCTCTCTCTCTCTCTCTCTCTCTCTCTCTCTCTCTCTCTCTCTCTCTCTCTCTCTCTCTCTCTCTCTCTCTCTCTCTCTCTCTCTTTCTCCCTTTTCCCCCTTTCCCCTCTCCCATCTTTCTCTCCCATGCATGGATTCAGAAAGTTAAAATCTGAAACCTGTTGAATTAAAAAAGGACAGAGAATGTGTCTATAAAAGTTGATAGGCTTCTTTCTAGCTTCCTTTAAAATGTATTGAGTGCTTAACACCTGTATGCCACATTTTCTTATGAGAAAAAGGCTAGGACAAAGAGAAATGAGGAGGAAATTATAGTGTCTAGTCAAGATCCATTCTAGATACTTAATCACTCTTACCATTTTGTGCTTCATCATATACTTCTACTTTCCTTATCATAAATTGTTTTTATTTAATTACAAAAGTTTACACTTACTGTACATTTCTGAAATTTACAGCATTTTTGTCCAGAAATATGTTTGCCACAATGGACCATCAAATATGAATCAACACCACTGGATGAAAGTGTGCCACATTACTTATGTTCTATGGAGTAGAATCCCTATATACCTGAAATTCAAATCTAGTGTCCTAAAAGTCACCAGACCAGTAACAATGTATAGAATGATGGCCAATGACAAAATATGTGTAGCCTTTATATTCTATGGAGATCAGAATGCTAAAGTGGTCATTTGGCATTACAAGACTAGAATGAATAGCAAATAAGGATATGAGGAAACCCCATTAGTGTTTGCTGAGAAAATGTAAGAATTGTACCTATGGTGATATGGCTTGATACCTTATAGCGATAACAACTCTTTAACAATAAAGTTATAGAATTAAAAGTAGAAAGGCCAAAAGGATGAATGTAAATGTGATTCTGCTGACTGAAAGATGTCATGTGCCTTGCAAAGCTCAAGTGTAGAGACAATGCAGATTTGTGAAATGGCAAAGGCAATTCATACAAGTGGATTTTGCAATCAAGTAATAATCCTGTTATTACTTACACATTTTCTCTGTGCCTCAGACCATAGCCTTCTTGTGTTTTCTTTTATTCTGGACAACTCACAAATTCCTTTATTTTGTTTTGTATTTTTCAGCATTCTCTTCTCATTCCTTACTCTTACTGCTTAATTGTCAGCCTCTGTTTAAATTTCCTATACTTCTTTTTGGTTTTCAACTTGTCAATATCAAATCTGATATTGTTTCTTCTTGAAGTTCTTAAGTTGAATTGTCATCAAGAAAAAACAGATTTTGGGGGGACCTTGTAGTGTCAGATATGTTACTTTACCAACAAATATCAGAGTAGTGTCAGAATAACAGACTTGGAAGGGATCTTGGTGGTCTTCTAGTCCAACCCCCTGCTCAGGCAGGAAACCCTATACCAGGGGTCTTCAAACTTGGCCCTTTTATGACTCATGGACTTCAACTCCCAGAATTCCTTAGCCAGGCACACTGGCTGAGAAATTCTGGGAGTTGAAGTCCATGAGTCATTAAAGGGCCGAGTTTGAAGACCCCTGCCCTATACCATTTCAGACAAATGGTTTCAGAAAAGTTTCCCATTACAATTACAGCTTGCCCTCTTGAGAACTTGGTGAGCTGATTTAGGAAGCATTGTCCAACATTTTGTCCATAGATAAATAACTATAGTAAACTGCCATAGTGGTAGGACTACCACCACTACCTCTTCCTGCCTCTCCTCCCCAGAAGTTTTCATCAGGACTTCCATGTTCAGGGAAATGAATTTCCTTGTAGGTATATGGTTTCTTTTCATAGCGAAGGCATTCTGCCTCCTTTTGGGGCAGGAAGAAGGGAGGTCAGTTTCTTTCTTCTTTTTAAAGTCATATCCTTTGAGTTCTACATTCTGATTCTTATCCCACCAACTTTCCAAGATACCTATTCAGGTCAATCATGCTCACTTTCTGTATTTCTAATTCTTCCAGGTTTCTTACTCCTGAATTATGCATTGATGTGCAGACCCTGAGAATGGGACTGCCTTATTTTATGCTGATGATGATTTCTGAGTATCTCCAGCATTATCAGGGCCAGGTACTTTCCCAGTGCCTACTACATTTTGCCTTGGAATCCCTGTTGCTTTCTCTTTAAACTGGTTTAATTTAAAGCTTTCCTGATAACGATTGCCAAACACAGTTTTGGCTACCTTTGTTCGATGTACTGTAGCTCAGTACATCGGTAATGCTGGTAATGTAGGTCATAGTTTATATCTCTGTTCTTCTGTCTTGACATCAACAGGAAGCTACATGTGCTCCCAGATCCTTAACTTTCTATTCCACGATATCATAGCCTTTGATTAGAACATACAGTTTTCCCCAGCCTAGCATCCACTAGATATGTTGACTTTGCAGTTCCCCAAATTCCCAGCTAGCATGAGTGATGGGAATATTAAGAACTGTACTTGAAGGCACCACTTTGGAAAAGGCTGTCATATGGCAAGCAGAAATGGAAACAATAAAATGATTCTGTCTTTGTCCAGAACTCTATTGTTCAGTGCTTTGGAATGTGTTTAAAATAATCATGTAACTCTCCATTCCAGCAAGATCACATCAATTTATGGAAATCTCAAATAGTTCCATCCAGTCTATATCTTAGGTATTTTGTGATACAGTGTTGTTTAAATAGTTCCACAAGCAGCAGGGTACATGTCACATTTGGATTTATTGACACTTCCCAGTTAACTGTGTCCCTTGATTTCCACTTCTAACAAATCAGCCCCAGGCATGACAGGTCTTTACTTTAACTTCCTATCTTGTTTATTTTTTCAACTGAACTGAAGGTGTTATGTTTGCCATTAGCCTAGAGCTATATTAAGAGAGAGAGAGAGAGAGAGAGAGAGAGGGAGGGAGGGAGGGAGGGAGGGAGGGAGGGAGAGATCAGATAGAGACATTGTAGCTCACTGTCTATCTTATTTCACTAAACATATTCAAAATGAAGAATCAAGCTAGCGGACCTCTTGATAAAAAGAGGCATCCAAAATGCCTTTGGTTTGTGCCAAGCCTTAAGTAAAAGTATACTACAAATGTAGGAATTTATCTGTAGTAAACAACATAAAAAGAGACCAGGAAAACTGCTACAATCTTTTCTTATTTGAATGCTTTAGCTTTCTATTATGTTTTATGTAACAGAGGCTTAGAGACTACAATCTGTATACTATCAACTGAAGAATATGCCAATAGAATTTATGTTTAATATCTTGCAGGGAAAATTACTGTTCACTTTTGGTTTTTAAATATACAGCAGAAAATAGCATGAATTAGAAACGTTGCAATCCCTTGTTTCTTCCTCTCCCTCCCCTCCACTTTTCTTCTCTCAATTTTCTCCCCAATTGTCCCTAAAGAGAGGTCTTAAATCAAAACTGGTTTTGTAAATATGAAAAAGCTAGTTGATCATGTAGGGTTTCCATCTGCTTTTGTATTCTGAGGTCCCAAATGTCAAGTTGTCTGTAATTTGTACTGAACCAGAAGCAAAATGCTACTTGCCGTCACTCGAGTGTCAATGGTTTCTCTCAAAACTGAATTTCAGTGACATTTACACATCCTAAGGACCTGCATAGGCTTCTGCATTCCATGGAGATGATACAAGAAAAACTGTTTTCTCCAAGTTTCAAATCAAAGCTGTTGTGGCATTTTACGGCTTGAGTGAAGAACAAAAATAATACCTTGTATTGTAAATGATCTTCTCATTCTGGAGAACAGCACAGTGCTGTAGATAAAGCTGAGAGAATGCAGTTGATTTTCTAGATACTGTGACATAATTTTACTAGAAATACTGATTGGATGATAAAAGCTTTTGAGAGATTTATTAAGACTAAATGCATGTGGTACTCTTAGTTTTTGTAAGGGATGGTAAACATAGAACATTTTCCAATTCTTTTCCTAGGGATCCTAGTCAAATTAATACAAAATTTGAGTAGGGTATTTCATTCATGCCATGACAACAAGCTCCTTGTTTTCAGGCACATTTGCATATCTTGTGGAAAACAATGCCATGAAATAAACAAAAGGTCCAGTAAATAGCTTTTTAGGATATTGTTAGTGTAATAATGGATGTTGTTTATGCTACACTGTGGTGGTTTTGAATTATTCCTCTTATCAGCCCTATTATTATCAACACACCTGTTTAAACTAAAGTGTTCCCTTCAGGACCCATCTCCATCCCTGTCCATTCAATGAAGTTGCAGTCATTTGCAGTACTTATGTGTTGCAATAGTTTCTATGACAACAGGTGATGGTGGTAAAAGTAAAG
This sequence comes from Protobothrops mucrosquamatus, assembly GCF_001527695.2. Classification (NCBI taxonomy): domain Eukaryota; kingdom Metazoa; phylum Chordata; class Lepidosauria; order Squamata; family Viperidae; genus Protobothrops; species Protobothrops mucrosquamatus. The sequence goes on along the minus strand of NW_015388184.1, from coordinate 71,783 downwards.
AATTGTGTCTTGATTTTTATGGGCAGAGAAATAAAAGGATTGGATTGCAGAGGAAGGCTTTCCTTTTTAGCTCGTCACATTTAACAAATAATGCCAGTCATATTTTTTTTACAAAACAAATAATGTCAATTATTATTTACCTTGAATGTGGTGATAATTTCAGGTGATTGAATATGTATTTCTACTGAGAGCACCATGGCCAGAAAATCTTTCACCAGGAGTACTAATTCCCTGGATAATGTTACTAATTATCCAGATAATGAATTTGACTCTTTGTGGCAGATATTTTCAACTAACAAAGGCAGATATTTGAGCAATCAGATCAGAATGAAGAAGGTTTGTGGAAAGCTGTAAATTGAGACTGTAGGTGGCATGTCTATCTATGGTATGATAAAGCTAAAATGAATGTATATTTTAAGAATTATTTTGTTGGGATTGCCATCCCAAGAGTTTAGACAAGGCTTTCTCCTTTTTGGTTATCATATCCAGAAGCTTTTTTTAGAAAAGCTTTTTTTTTTTTAGAAAAGCGATAATAGCAAGACTAATCTGGTAAATCTTTGGTGAGGCTATTATGTTTTACTTAAAGTGAATCTAATTTGAAGTTGAAAGAAGAATTGGAGCTGGAAGCTGTCATTGGATAATATATCTACAATTTAAAAAAAGATTAAATTAGATAAGAAAAGTCATGATTTTGAGTAAACAAAAAGTGAATTTGAAATTGCATTATGTGCTAATGATGAACATGTTATTGGTAAGATTTATAAATTGATGTTGAAATTAAATTTGGAAAATTAATATGTTAAATATTGTATGATCGAATGGCCAAAGAATTTTGTTTATAATATAATGATTGATAATTGGGAAAGTCTACAGATTACTGGACTGAAATTTACCCTGAATTATAGATATATATCTTCTTATAAAAGAAGAAGAGATAAAGAGACTCCTGTATAAAGCAGTCTCAAATGTATTTTGGAAAGCAACTGCAAAAAGGGTACACTTTAGCATCTCTGTGATAAAGCAAAGAAATATTGGGACCAGATTTTTATTTTAATTTCAGAAGATTCCTAAAATAAATATAAAACTGAAACCAGACGTTTTACTTTTAGGTTTGATGGACAAAGAGTGTAAAAGAAAATTTTGAACTTTGTTACTGTATTTGCTTACAGCGACAAGAATGTTATATGTACAAAGATGGAAAGACACATTAATTCCCATTACAAAAGAATGGCTGATAAAAGGGATGGAGTTGGAGGAGAAGGCAAAAGTGGCTGTTTTAATTGAAGACAAGAATTTATCTAGTTTTGTTTCTACTAGGAAACTATTTCTGGGCTTTTCACTTGAAACTGAAAAAAGGAAATTTTGATTTTAGTTTTTGTTGATTAGAATGACTTTGTCATTATGAAAATAGTTCAAAATGATATGAAATGTAAAGCAAAAGCTTGAGGTTATAATTCACTTTTTTGTATTCTATTGCACTGAAAAAGGCTGGAAATACTGTTTTTTCTTTTTCCCCCTCTGCACCCTTCTCTCTCTTTTTCTCAGTTTTTTAACTTTTATTTTCTTTTGCATTTCTTTTGCAGCCTAAATGAAAAAAAAGAATGACGAAGTTTTGGAAATGAGTATGACTAATAAATACACAATGAGTTCGGCAACTTCTAATTTCACTTAAACTATTTGCAGCTGAAAGAGTATTCACTGGCAAAATTAAAATGGCATCTATGTGTTTATAGCAGAATTGCTATATGGGTGGGGGAAGAAACATGATGAATATCTGTTTCAAAGCACATGTAAACAACACACATGAAGACGTGAAGCTGCCAGCAATTCAAGTTGTGTCTATGCCACATCTATTATATCTCTGAATCTGCTGTTGGTCCAAATTTACATATTAGTGTGGTCTAGTATATAGAGGAAAGATCTTTGTCAGCATACAGGCAAACTCCAGGGTCCAAATTAAGCCAGTTAATTAAAATGATTTTTTAAAAAACAAACCCTTATGTGATAAGGAATGGAAATATAAGAAAAGTAAAATAGATATCAAGGGTACATAAAAAGAAACAAAATAGTTCACCTTTCAGTAATCCAGACAGGCAGCTTTAAGGAGGGAATTGTCACCAACTTATGAGGAATAAGATCACTCACCATTTTCAACAAAGGATGCATTATCAAAGAGAGTAATCACATCTTTGATGCTGTAGAAGGGTTGATGAAAGAAGATTGTCCTGATCAAAATAATGATGTGTATTTGGATGTTTCAAATTTGGCGTCTGCAATAAATAAGCAAAGAGGTACTTCTGGTGTGATGGACAATCATTATTTTTCAAAAATTCAGAAAGAGGAAAGTGAAAGATGAGAATTACAATATTTTTTTAATCTACTCCTATGTCCTTTCTGTGCTGGAGGGTTTTTGAAACATGACAGGTAGATAATGATGTAATGAGGAAGCTAGATCATTGTGTCAGAGAGTCAAAGATATAGGCATTTTCTTATCAGGCCATTATCCGTGACTATTCTATCAAGTTCTATTTCTTAGTAATTTTCACCCAGCATTATTGTCTTCAAATATCCTTGCTTTTTAGCCCTCACAACTGCAGAAGATGAATTACATAGATAGGGCTCCAAAGAGTGTGAAGATAAAGACTGAGATAATTTGTATTACTTGCATGACCCAAGAATGTCCCTTTTTCTTACACACAGACACACACAATGCTCTAACAACTTTGTCAGCATCCTTATAATCTTTAAACACATGGATCATATAAGACCATCATGTCTGCCAGTCTGGCTTTTTTTCTCCATTTTCAAATAAAGACAACTTAGTTTACTGTAATCAGAGTATTATACAGAACAGAAATGCATTCTGTCTAGACTATACATTGCTTTAGTTCTCACACAATATGAACTATTATAAATATGTGTGATCAGTATTCTTCCAAGTAGTTCCATGAGGTTCATATTAGGCACTTAATTGCTACATATACTTTTCTTTTTTAAAAAAAAGATTATCTGAAGGTTTGAATATCATTGATTGTTCTATTCTTATTTTTTCATGCTGTTTGGGATTTAAAATTTGCTCATTTTTCTGAGTCAGTTAATATCTAGCTAAGAAAATAAGTGGACACTCTAAACTGGGTATTCCTTTATGTACTGTTCCCTCATTATTTTCACTTACTTTTAGATACTCATTCATCTAACATTCATTTTGATGTTAATCTAAAACTTTTCCTGTGCTTTGTTTTATGGAAATCTTCCTTCCTTCCTTCCTTCCTTCCTTCCTTCCTTCCTTCCTTCCTTCCTTCNCCGACAATAGGGGCGGTGCTCATCTCCGTTTCAAGGGCTGTTGAGCCAGCGCTGTCCGAAGACATTTCTGCAATCATGTGGCCAGCATGATGCCACAGAGCGCTATTGCCTTCCCACTGTAGTGGTATCTATTTATCTACTCAGATTTGCATGCTTTTGAACTGCTATATTGGCAGGAGCTAGGTGAAGGGTGGGAACTTACCCCATCGTGTGACACTTGGGTCTCGAACCTGGGCTGTCCGTTTTCCAGCTGATAAGCCAAGTATCTTAACCGCTGTACTAAAAAACAGGTATTAATTTTCTGTGCAATGCCCATTAGGTACTTAAATGCCAAAATAACATGTCATCAGTTTTCACTTCTCAGAACTGAACAACTGATCAGTCCTCTGATCTTCCTTATAGCTGTTCATAGCATTGGTTCCAGTTTCTTTTGATCGTTTTAAAAATGAGGTGCCCAAAATTAGATACAGTACTTAAGGTTGAACGTAACCAATGCAATGATTTTGGAAACTGAACCTATAAAACTGCACCTAAAATTGTACATTACTATTCATCAGTCACATCTCACAGTTGACTCAATAAAAGTCTTTTCACATGCACTATTAGCATGCCACACATTCCCTATTCTATTTTTACTTTTCTCCTTTAACCTCTTGTGTGTATGCTTCTCCCAATGGACAGAACCTTGAAGTTTTGTTTCCCCCCAAAACTTCTCTTTCTTTTGTTCAGGCAGTTTTTTATGTTTAAATACTATACTTATACATTTTGGATTTTTTCTTTTAAAATCTGCTACAATGACGCTTGTTTCTTCATTCACTTTTTGCCAGTTTAGCTATAGAAATGATCTGATTTATCTCCCTTTTAGCATCTCCTTTGCATTCCCATTTTAGGTGTTCTGCCCATATTCCTCTTTTGTTCTCCCTTCATTCACTTCCACTTTTTATGTCACACCTGCAGCAAGTGACCTGTGGGTTTGTGAAGTTGAAGATCAAGCATCAGTTCCAGTCCCCTGGGTCAGACTAAGAAGAGATTTAGCAAAGGGTCAGCGTCCAGGTAAGCATCCCATAATGCAAACAGACAGAGAAACAATCTTTCATGCTAAGGTTATGTGGTTTGGAGATCGGGAGCAATAACACAAATGTTATGCTTTATTCCTGAACCCTTAAGTGGTTAAGGAATGTATCTATCACCAGTTACAGAAAGTTCTTGGACCTCAAAGTATCTATGCCTTTCATCTCAGCCTCTGGTTACAGTGAAAAGGTAGTTTTCTTCTGCCAGTTATGATTTTTGGCACTAACAGCCTATTTTTTCCTACATTTCTCTACAATCCAGTCTTTTTGAAAATGGTAAGCTACAAGTGAGAAAAATAGTGATGATTCACTCAACACAAATAGTCCTTGACTTGAGATGGGAATTGGGACTAGAATTTCCATTGCTAAGCAGTGTAAAGCACAATAACTGCAGTCCCGGCTGCTGCATTAATGGAATCTCACAGATATTAGAGTCAACTTTCTGCTGGCTTCTCACAACCAAAGTCAGTGGGGAAGCCTGCAAGAAGCTGCAAGTCCCAGGCCAACAAGCAGGTAAGTGACTGGGTGGGGGAACCAGGGCGTGTGAGGGTGTGGTAGAGAGGTGGAGAGGGGAGGATGAGCAAGGTGCATAGGTGCAAAAAAGACATGAATCTGAGTTTCATAGTTCAGCAGCACCTTTTGATTTGAAAGTAAGTTTTAGCAACAATTGGGAGAAGATTAAGTTCGTTGTCAGGAGAGCTAAGATAACAACACTCAAAAGGCTGTTTTTTGGTTTACCAAAGATTGTTCAAGGTCTTTCAAGAGAATAGAGTTTTCTGAAGTATCTCAAGCCTTTTCATCTGCATGAGTAACATCCTGATACAATTGTGCAGAAATGTCGCATGGCTTCTTGTAGCACATAGTCTCTGGCTAATTTGTGAAGGTATAGGACATTGACAGTAACTTAAAGGAATTAGCATGCTCTTTCTTGTGTTACTGCAAGCCCCATGCATTTTTGGGTTTCCCAGAAGCCATTCCACTAAATTTCAGCAGTAAACTGAGAAACAGAAGTGCAATATTCCAACATTTTTCAGTGAACCTTGATATTCTTCTTCTCAAGAAACAACAACACCTTAGTCACTGTAGCCCTCGTGTTTACTCGCTGTCTTCTTAAATGTGGCCCCCAGCTACAAAATGTAGCTATTCTTGATGCTGAATTTTTCATGTTTCCAATAAAACTGAAGAGGAACATGATCTTGTATTTTTCTAAGAGCAGTTTTGATTCATTCATTTTACAACACTTAGCATTTTAGATATTTCATAAATAATACATAGTGCAATAATATTATTTTAAATGCTATCTTTAAAATCTACAACAGAGAAAACCAAAATAATCATCATTTGATTACTCCTTGAGCCAAGCACAAATTCTGACGAATAACATCCATTTGCCAGAAATTATTGATTCCTATTCCTTGTGTCTTAGCTTCTGAAGATAATATACTCTGTTCAGCAAGTGTGGGCTTGCATAAACACATTTTGAAAAGTTGTAAATTAACACAATTACAAGACTGTCAAGGGAGACTAAGCAAATTTATATCAGATGAGACTCAGGCTTTTAATATATCGACAATATTGTGAAAATTTGCAGAGATGATAGATATAGATACAGATACAGCTATAGATATGGATGTTATAGATATAGATGATATAGATATAGATATATAAATATAGACATTGTATGTCCGTCCCAAAGGCTTCTGCGTATTTAATCCAACAGCATGAGGATATTACCTTATCACAGAAAGCAGGCTTAATTTATGTATATTCTGGTACTTGAAAATGTTTCATAACCTTGACAATCCTCTGAAAACAAATAATCTCTGGTAGCCTCTGGTATCCTTTACACCACCAATAAAATTTTCCAGTGTGCTCGTGCCAATTAAGAGTGAATATTTCATGTATTGTAAAGGGTTTATTTTTTTGTTTTTGTTTTATTACTGAGGGACTGCCTGTCTTTCTAACAAGGTTTGTTTTTATTGAAGTAAAAACCTGCCCTTTCCAATAAGCAAGCTAGTCTATCAGAGCTGACATTTAATAGAAAACAAAAGCACAAGCTTGAGAAGGTTACTCAAGCTGGCACATGTTTTAGCACAGATTATCCTGTAACAAAATTGGACATGTCTAGTTTAACTTTCATGACAATTTTTCTGTCAGGGCATTTTGTGTAGATTGGCAGTGCAGTAAGGGACCACAGTAACAATGTTAGCGTAAGAAAGGAAGAAATGCATTTCCCCCTTTATTTGATAACTTATATACGTCTCACACTTGGTTCTAAAGGCTGAATTAGTCAACAGTATATGAGGTTTGCCTTAGTTTATATTCTAGATATATCCTTCACAATCAGTTTAAATTTGGGATTGGAAAATGAAAGTGGATCTCTGTGAGGTAGGACTTCTACAAAATAAATAAATTAGGTTTTAACATATGAGGTTTATTTTTTATAAAGTGCTGAATATCATGTGAAAAAAATCTGAGTTTCCCTGGTTAAGGATCCTTTCAAACAGCTTTTCATTAACCTGCTATCAGAAGAACAGACCAATTTCAGCAATAAATTAGAAGCTAGAAATATATACGCATGACAAGAGCTTGTGACTTGCTTAGACTTGATCATAAATAGATTAAAGACTGTGTCATTGAGCTTCTAAAACCAAATGGTGGGCAACTTGCATCTCTGGATTCAGGTGTAGCCAATCTAATATATGAAATATGTTGCTTGAAGTGCAGAATTGTCTGTCAGAGCATGTTTATCTGCATAGTGTGAAGAAAGTAAGTGTGTATCCCTGCTGCCTTTTCAAAATTCAGATTGAATCTTGCATATTATAAATCTTAACACTATATTCCATTTTGCCATCTTTAAGGTGCCCCAGGATCTTTTGTTGTTTCAGTCTACCTGAAGATCTAGAAGCTTCTCCTGAATGTGCAGAGCAATCTAAACATCTTCAGGTATACAGAGAAAGAAATGTTTAAATCAGGGCATCTCTGGTGTAGATGCTGCTTTGTGAGGATATTTTGTAGGAAAAGTAACATTTGTTTCCCAACCACTGGAAGAATAGGAATCACTAAAAAGCAGCTATAGGTGAGGATCAGATGTTACTTCCCAAGATCACCTAGGAAATTTGAGACAGTGGGAGGGGCTGAATTTAGCTCTTTCCAGCTCAAAGTCCAGTTCTGAAGTCCCTGCAGGACACTGGCTTTTTCATTTCAAAATATATCACGATTCTCATTCCTTTCTTCCAAGATGAATGATGTAGCAATCTCAAAACAACATGAACTGTTCAAACATAATCAAACAGTGTTTTGAGCAGAAAACCTTTACCCCAGCCTATGAGAAACTCTGATTTCTTACAGTTTTCCAACGATGTCATAATTTCCCAATTAATCTATTAAATGTCTGCCTGCTAGTTACAGCTTGTATATCAAATAGTTTCTTATGTATTCCTCAGGACCCCAGTACTTGTGAATCCTCCACCTAGCTCCAGAACCTCTTTTTCGCAGCAAAACACATATTTTAAAAATATGTAATTCTTCTTATAACAGAGATGGAGGATTGTCCCGAGTTTACAGATTTTTTTAGACGTAATTCTCTTCTGTCAACCTGAAATGTGTTTGCATTGGTTCTATAATTATGTAACTACTCTGTCTTTAGCATAGAATATCTTACATGCCATTTGTAACTCTCCTTTTCATTTTTTCAAGAGAAAAAAAATCCAAAAATATGAAACTTACCACAGATATTATTTCAAACATTTTGAAGACACATTCTAGAACAGGGCTTTTCAACCTTTTCACCCATTGTACCACTTTTAGGATATGGCAATATCCAAGTACCACCAATCACCTAGCAAGGTGTCAAAAACTTGATGACCAAAAAAAAAAAAGGAAAAAAGTGATAAAGTACAGGTAGTCCTCGACTTACAACAGTTCGCTTAGTAACTGTTCGAAGTTACAATAGCACTGAAAAAAGTGCCCCCAAGGGACAGCGGAGCAAGACACCTGCTTGCGGCGCTCTTCCTCCTGTCCGAGGTTTTCATTATGAGCATTTCTGTTGTGGATTGGCAGTGGGGGTGGGGTGGGGGAGTGTTTGGTTTTTATTCCCCCCGTCTGCTGGGTGGTTGCAGCAGGTTTTGGTCACTTCACATGACCCTGAGACACTGTGACCATCATAAATATGAATCAGTTGCCAAGCATCTGAATGTAAATCACAAGACCTTGGTGATGCTGAAAATATTCCAGCTGATTGGCGCTTCTTCTGGGCTCAGCAGAAGCACCAGGATCAGCGCTGAGCTCCAGCTGGAGCTGGCGCTGATCCTGGCACTTCTACTGAACCCTCACAGTCCCGAAGAAGCGCTGATCCTGGCGCTTCCGCTGAGCCCTGACAGCCCTGCAGCTCCAGCCATCTCTCGCTCAGGCTTGTGCGGTTCTGCCACCAGTTCAGCTCATTCCCCTCCCCCACTACCACTTTTCTAGGATGGTCGTGTACCACCTGCCAGGTGCCAATGTACCACAGGTGGTACCCGTACCACTGGTTGAAAAGCCTTGTTCTAGAAATTGCTGTAAGTCACTCCTTAGCATTTAATTATATTGCCATTAGTGGTTGACCAGATTTTTGCAGCCACACCATAGGTCTATAGTAGGAATTCTGCAAAGTTGGAAATCTTTATCTACTACGCTCAAATTAAGGCTGCCCCAACAATATTACTCATGTAACATTAACTTCTTATATTAAGCACACAAATGTATTGAGAGACTGGTTTCAGATATAAAAATATAGACAAAATTAGCACCTCATTCTTTCTTGCAGTAATAGTGAGAGTAGCATGAAGAAGACCATCTGAAGTCTCTAAGCTGTGTATGCAGTGTTTATTTATACCTGTTGTATATTTAAATGAAAGGAAGACTTTTTTTTCTCTCAAAAATATTTTTAAAAGAAAAAAATCATGTTACATTCCTCAGATTTTGGAATTGAAAACAGATGATTTTTTTTCTATCTAATTTCTCTTTTGGGAGGGGATTATCTTAAACTGCAGAACTTTCTGGCAAATAAATACAACATATAAAAAGGGATTAAAAGTTGTGAATTTAAATATACCGGTACAAAGTTTTTTTTTTCTGGAAATACTGTATTGCTCACTAGAGCTTACAAAACATATGTTAGGCCAATCCTAGAATATTGTTCAACTGTTTGGAATCCTTACCACACATCGGACATTAATACAATCGAGTTCAGAAGTCCTTTACAAGAAAACTATTGCACTCTTCTGTCCATAATAAAATACCTTGTGCTATAAAGCTTGAAATTCTTGATTTGGATAGTTTAGAACTGCAGTGCTTGTCAGATTTAGGTACTGCATACAAAATTGTACACAATAACATCTTACCTGGAAATGATTTTTAAAGTTTTAATCGTAATGTAATGTGTGAGAACAACCACTTTAAGCTTAATGTAATCCGCTTTAAACTTGAGGATAAAAAATTTGATTTTTGCAACAGAGTTGTCTAAGTCTGGAGTATCTTACCTAATTCAGTTGTCTCAGGTACTAACTTTCAGTTTTAATTCCATCTTAACTTCTGTGGACCTCATCCCATTTTTAAGAGGTTCCTAAGGGGCTGCGGGCAAGTGCACTAGTGTGCCTATCACATTTTTTTTCATTTTGTTCATTCTAATTTGTAATTTTTGTTTGACGAATAAATAAATAAATAAAATAATAAAATATACTATATTTATTTGGAAAGATAGTCTCATTTAACTTGCTGAGAATACGGTAATAGAAGTGATCAGGTTTTATGTCGTTGGGGGGGAGAGTTCAGCTTAAATTAAGATGCACTTTTGAATAAATGTGGTGTCAAAATATAGAGTACATGTGGATATATAACGGGTTTGCTTTTAGGTGAATAAACATGGTATGAAAGAAGAATCTTTGTTGATTATTGGAAGAGAGTTGAGAAATCACTTGGCTCACCAGAAACACAAATCTGAATTATTTGCACAGTTCCTCTACTCCTTACTTAAGCCCTTTCTGGACCTAACATGTGTAGCTACAGTAGTGTTATAAAAACAGTATTTAATACAAATGGTGGGGCATGGACAAGCAAGAGGAGAGAAAATTATCTCATTATGTTTTTAAAGACAGAGAGGTACTTTTAGCTTTTCTTGAAATGGGAATTGCAAATTTGGTGTTACAGTGATGTTTGCATGGCACATCATCACTGCATTCTTCTGACAATTCCTTCCTCCATCTTCTGCTTGCTGTAGTGAAGTCAAGAAAAAGAACAGGAGTGAAAATCTTTGTTTCCCACTTTGTGAAAATTTAAAGTGAAGGTGAAAAACAAGACAGAAAATCTACTGAAAATTACGTTTATACAATCCAAACTTAGGAAAATGGAACAAATAGAAATTTATGACTGGCATCAATTAATAAAAATAAACTAGTGTGTGTAGATGTTTGCAATAAATACAGTTCAGGACATAATTGTATGTTACACAGAAAAGCAGGTACAGACTTTTTGACAAAAGAGAAACAGTATCAGAGTAGCTGGTAACTGAATCATAAAAACAGTGAGTGCTTGTGCTGGGATGAAAAATTTGCAAGCCTAAAGCAAGAAATTATAGAAGACAGTGGAGAAGGATATTAGAAAGGAAAAAAAGTAAAAGAGAGGTATCAAATAAGGGGGGAGGGAGAAGGTAAGAAAATGATATTTGACTCAGGGCTTTTTTTGTCACAGAATGCCCAGAATGGAGTTCTGGCACCTTTTTTGGATGGAACCTTGTAGGGTAGTCAAGGCGGGTTGTATGACGTGTGTGAGTTCCGGCACTTTTTTTGTTTTTTTTATAAAAAAAGCACTGTCCCTACTTATTTCTAGCTTCATCCTCATTTGCCATGCAATACCCAACAGATTGTCCTTGAGGAAATGCAATTTTCCATAACTCTGGCTGAATTCTTCCTGGGTTTGTAGCTTCCCCATTCAAAAATGCCTATTGTTGTTTATTTCCTTCTAAGTGTCTAATGCATAAATGGATGCCTTGGGGAAGAAAGAAATTGCAGGGTTCCGTATACTTTCACTTGCCAAGTTTTCACCATTTCTTTTTTGTATAAATTAAGCAACAGCTGACATACTTAACTAGGTTACTGAATTAACCCTTTTTCTAGATTTGCACAATATAAAGTAACTAAATGGGCTGTATTTCCAGAATACCTAAAGCCACAACAAGATCAACAATGGTTAAAACTAGCCCGGCTTCACAACTTGTACAAATATAAATGACTGGTGTTTTAATGACTTTGTTAAGCATGTTTAAAGTGACGATTCTTTGCATTTTGTAAATATTCACAACTGAGTCCATAAAAAGAAGAAAGTCATAGCCAAGGAGGATAAGTAAAAAATATTTACTATTGTACTCAAGCTTTCTTTCAAGCTTTCCCAAAACATCCAGATGACTTAGCTGCTGGTAGAAGTAGATTTAATGTAGGGAAAGGAAGAAGAAAGAAAGAAAATTCTTTCTGGTTCTTCTAGAAAATATCAGCCCCAAATGATAATTGAGAGTTAAATGAGAGATAAATGAGAGTTAGTCTGCAATACTGCATTCTAACAACTGTGCCACAAAGGAGTTCATGGAGGTGCAATGGTTAAAATGCAGTATTGAAGGCTAATTCTAATTCTGCCAATTGCCATCAGTTTGATCCTGACCGGCTCAAGGTTGACTCAGCCTTTTATCCTTCTGAGATTGGTAAAATGAGAATGCAGACGGGGAGGGGGGGCAATATCCTGACATTTGTAAACCTCAGAGAATGCTGTAAAGCACTATGGAACTTATAAAAGTCTAATGCTATTGCTATTACTATTGCTATAATACACAAGTTTCTTATAACCAAACATTCAACAAATTGCATGATTATAAAATTCTGTATGGATTTTTAACCAATTTAACCAATTTAACAAAAATGAATTCCATATTGTGCATCACATTACAGGCATGAAAGATAGCCTTTTCATAAAAGCACTAATACTGCATGATTCTTAACTTTTTAAATTATCAAATCCCCAATAATCCCCTGATTTCATCTCATGAAGAAGAATACTGTATTTAATACTCCAGATCAGCCCCATCAGAGATAGCTTGCGTTTCATTTTTAAATATACCTTTCACAAATGCCTATCCATCAACAACTGGTGTGTTTCCAGGTATGATACATGGTGTTAGTATACAATCTGGACTGCTGATATTGCAAAAAATCAGAAAAGAACAACAGCTCTTTGTGCTCACCTGCAGCTTTATTCCTTTCATTAATAATTACTACGGAGACAAGGGAAATGTTTCATACACCAACTCTGGAATTATGTTGCCTATGTGGATACTGTAGAGCTTTTGTTTGATCAATATTGTCAGGTGTTTTCTATAACACAAAGCATAAAGGATGATAGCCTTGATCTCTCAAACATATGCTAACATGAGTCATTTACCTGAGGAAATAAGCCTCTGGGAGCCAATACAGATGTAATTGGAAAGCAATATTAAACATGTTCACACAAGCAATACCGTCATAAAAACATCTGTCCTGTTAATACAATCATTACTATAAATTACAGGCAGAAGTACATAATCCAATGTTCACTTTATGTTTGGATTCTAAAACGGGAACAAACTCAGAAATATTTAGAGGTTACCACATTGCTTACAGGGTACTCAGTGTCAGATGCATTACCATGCGGGACCATGTATGCTTTGGCAGTATCCAAGAAAAACGTCAGACGTATTTTCTCTCAGAGTGGCTCAAATTCTACTTTCAACACATTCTATTAAAAGCAGAATCCTTAGATTTCCAATTTTACTTTGTAGCTGGGCTCCTATACTTTTAATAACTGTTTGATATATATATCAAACTATATATAGTTTTTTGCTGGATTTCTACCTTTTATTTAATTTGGAGAAGCTATAGCACTCCTCTATGAAGACTTTAACTTCTACTTTTCAGATAACAATGATGGAAAGATCACACACACACACCCTATCTCGACTACAGTCCAAAAGATTTGGCATGTTGATTGGAGTGACATTTTATTTGAATAACATAGAATCTTTTATTTAGCAGTTAAAGATAGAGGGATCTTTTTCATAAAAATTCTGAATCCCATTATTTCTACCATGCCTAATTATTATTGTTTTATATAATGATGACAACAGTAACATCTACATCATAAAAGGCATATAACATACTGTAAAAATAGTTAAATGTAAAATATCTTCTTAAATTATTTGAAATCAGCATGGCTCTCTTTGTCTTCACTTCCATGGCCCTCCTATACCTGCATGCACAAACTTTAATACATCTTTTTTTTATAATAGTAATAATAATAAAGTTGGAAGGGACCGTGGAAGTCATCAAGTCCAACCCCCTGCTCAGGCAGGAAACCCTACACCATTTCGGACAAATGGCTGTCCAGTCTCTTCTTAAAAACTTCCAGTGTTGGAGCATTCACCGCTTCTGGAGGCAGGTTGTTCAATTGGTTAATTGTTCTAACTTGTCAGGAAGTTTCTCCTTAGTTCTAGGTTGCTTCTCTCCTTGATTAGTTTCCATCCGTTGCTTCTTGTTCTGCCTTCAGGTGCTTTGGAGAATAGCTTGACTCCCTCTTCTTTGTGGCAGCCCTTGAGATATTGGAACACTGCTATCATGTCCCCCCTCATCCTTCTCTTCGTTAAACTAGACATACCCAATTCCAGCAACCGTTCCTTATATGTTTTAGCCTCCAGTCCCCTAATCATCTTTGTTGCTCTTTTCTGTACTCTTTCTAGAGTCTCAGCATCTTTTTTACATTGTGGTGATCAAAACTGGATGCAGTATTCCAAGTGTGGCCTTACCAAGGCATTGTAAAGTGGTATTAATACTTCATGTGATCTTGATTCTATCCCTCTGTTAATGCAGCCTAACACTATGTTGGCTTTTTTGGCAGCTGCAGCACACTGCTGGGTCATATTTAAGTGATTGTCCACTAGGACTCCGAGATCCCTCTCACAGTTACTACTATTGAGCAAGGTACCCCCTATACTATACCTGTACATTTGGTTTTTCTTGCCTAAATGTAGAACCTTACTTTTTTCACCATTGAATTTCATTTTGTTAGATAGCGCCCAGTGTTCAAGTCTGTCCAGGTCCTCCTGTATCTTAAGCCTGTCTTCTGGAGTGTTGGCTATTCCTGCCAGCTTGGTGTCATCCGCAAATTTGATAAGTTCCCCATCTATCCCCTCGTCCAAATCGTTGATAAAGATGTTGAAGAGCACTGGGCCTAGAACAGAGCCCTGGGGCACCCCACTATACACTTCCCTCCATATAGATGCAGTTCCATTGAGGACCACACACTGAGTATGGCCGGTTAGCCAACTACGAATCCATCTGGTGGTGATGCTGTCTAACCCACATTTTTCTATCTTATCAAGTAGTAGGTTGTCCTCTACTTTGGCAAATGCCTTACTGAAATCCAAGTAAATTATATCCACAGCATTCCTCTGGTCCACTAATTTTGTCACTTGGTCAAAGAATGCAATAAGATTTGTCTGGCATGATCTGTTTTTGACAAACCCGTGTTGGCTTTTAGTAGTGATTTTGTTTGCCTCTAGGTGTTTGCTGATTCGTTCTTTGATTAACTTTTCCAGAATCTTCCCAGGTATTGAGGTCAGGCTGATAGGTCTGTAATTTCCTGGATCCATTTTTTTCCTTTTTTGAAGATGGGAACTACATCAGCTCTTTTCCAGTCTTCTGATATTTCCCCAGTGCTCCAAGATCTTTGAAAAATATAGTTCAGTGGTTCTGAGATCACATCTGCCAGTTCCTTGAGAACCTTGGGGTGTAATCCATCTGGTCCTGGTGATTTGAACTCGTCTAGGCTGGACAGGTGGTCACTTATTATTTTCTTGCCTATCTTAACTTCTGTTTCTATACTGTTTTTTATGGCACTATTTTTGATAGGTTGGTCTGTTTTTTCCCTTTCTGTAAAGACAGATGCAAAAAACGAGTTAAATAGTTCTGCTTTTTCCCTATTGCTTGTCACCTTCTTGCCACTTTCACCCACTAATAGACCAATCATTTCCTTCACTTTTTTCTTGTTTTTTACATGTTGAAAGAAGCTTTTTTTTGTTATTTTTGACTTTGGTCGCAAGCCTTAGTTCATTATGAGCCTTAGCTTTCCTCACTTCGTCTTTGCAGGCTCGGACTATTTGCTGATATTCTGATTTAGTTATGTGTCCCTCTTTCCACTTTCTATACTTGTCCTTTTTATCTTTCAATTGATCAGAGAGTTCTTTATGCAGCCATGCTGGTTTCTTTTGAGAGCTGTTATTTTTCCTCTTTGTTGGTATTGTGCTAGACTGGGCTTCTATTATCTCACTTTTTAAAATTTCCCAAGCTTCTTGAGTTGTTTTCCCCTGGAGGATTCTCATCCATGGAATCTTTCCCAAGCCCTCTCTAAGTTTATTGAAATTAGCTCTCTTAAAGTCCAAGACTCTAGTTTGACTATGTTCTATTGCTTGTGCTTCCATAATGTTGAATTCCAATATTGCATGATCACTACCTCCCAAGGTTCCTGTGGCTTCAACACCTTCTATCATTTCATCTCTGTTAGTGAGAATTAGATCCAATATGGCTAATCCCCTAATTTCTTTCTCTACTTTTTGGGAGACAAAGTTGTCTGCTAGGTTTGTCAGGAATCTGTTTAATATTCCACTTGGTGCAGAGTTTGTCTCCCAGTTGATGTCAGGGTAGTTAAAGTCCCCCATTACTATTGTGATTTGCTTCCTACATACCTTAGTTAGCTGACTAGCAAAATGTTCATCTATTTCCTCTGTTTGGTTGGGTGGCCTATTGTATATACCTATGGCAATGTCATTTTTTCTCCCTTTTATATTGACCGAAATGCGTTCAAAACAGTTTTCATCATTGTTGTGCTCTATTTCTGTAGAGATGTAGTTATTTCTTATATAGAGAGCAACTCTACCTCCTCTTTTATTTGGTCTGTTTCTTTTAAATAATTTAATTTTAATTTCATTTTGAATGGCCCTTCTGAATGTTTCAAGGGCGGATTTTATGTTTGACGGTGAAGGTTCGTTCTCTGTGCTTTTGAGTTGGTTTCTGAATGTCACGTTACCAGACTAGGTAACATCTTCAGTGGAATTTAGGGGATGTCAGTGTCAGTGTTCTGTTTATCAGGGCTTCAGGTGTGGGTGTGTCAAGTGAGGGTCTTGTGATGGGTCAAGTGTGAGTCATCAGTGAGATGCTTGTGATGGGTCTTGTGATGGGGAGGTTACATCAGGTGAGGACCATTGAGAGGTGAATTGCTGGTGGGAGGGGGTCTTGTGTGGCTTGGTTGAGAGTCGGTGCTGTCTCTGGTTGGCTGTGTGGTTGGTTTTGATTCTGAGGGGATTCTTATTCTACACCTGAGCTTCAGATATTTGCCACTATTGCAAAGATTTTATGTTTCCTGAAATATGAATTTCTGACTGAGTGGGGAGGGACAAGGCAGTTTAAAAAAAATAAATCTAAAAATGAGAAAAGGACATGTTTTTGTAAGTTTGGATTCTACTGGTCCTGAACACATTTTGAAAAACTTGCCATTGATAGAAAACCAGCTAAGATGCAGGGTTATCTGATTAGATCCAGCAAGATCAAAGAAGCTTCTGTGGCAAATAGAGCAACACATATCACACACAATGTTGCGATGCAAATGTTTTCGCTTTGTTCTTGGATTGTATCAGCATGAGGCAATCCAAATAAATCCAATAATAAATAAAATGTGTGATTAAGAAGAGACACCTATGGTGGTATCCAAAGTGAAATACAGCATAATTATCGAGAAGTCTTTATAACTCATTCAGATCAAACTTGTGAGATACAACTAAGATTGGTATCCTTCAATGTCAAAAAGAATTCTCCCTTTTTCCAAGCTTTTTATTTAATACTATTAAACAGCATTACTCTTTTTCTTGGTACTGGTTTTCACGTGCTATGATATTTAACTATGCTTTTAGTGTTTGTCATTGTTGCTTATTATTCTATTATTCTATTGCTGAAAACATTACTGTATCAGATTAGACTGCTTTTATTATTCTTTTGCTGAAAACATTACTGTATCAGATTATAAGATAAAGTTACACTGCTTTAGTCCAAGACCATAAATTTAATAGTTATATCACTCATTCTATTTTAGAACCTGGTTTGCATGTAGTTGTAATTCCTCTTCCTTAGCATTTGCACATTACAGATTTTATTGCCCCATGGTGGCAGCCTTTTATGAGGCTATGACCACTTCAAAAAAAAAAAAAAAATCAGAAAGCAAGCTTCAGTTCACACATGAGCACAGTATTTTCCTGCTATTCAACAATTCCAAATATATTGCAGAGTTCAAGACACCTGAGATAATGTAATTGCTGCTTTAAGAAATCCATTCATTAAAGTGGATCTTAAAACAGTGGCAACTTTCTTCAGGCTTATGTGAAAGCCTGAAAAGAGTCCAGCTAGCAGGAAGCTTCTAATCTGTGGGAGGTCTAAGGCACATCCTAATTGTTTTCTAAACATACACAACCTGCTGTCTTATAAGTGCTTTTTCAAAAGGCAACTGGATTGGTTTTTTTTTTCCTTAAGGAAGACGTTTCGCTTCTCATCCAAGAAGTTTCTTTTTCTTGGATGAGAAACAAAACCTCTTCTTCAAGAAAAAAAACAACATCCAGTCCAGTTGCCTTTTGAAAAAACACCTTTGAGACAACTACTGGTATAAACTGGATGACTGAGATTCCCCACAGACTGCTGTCTTATACCTTCTCAACTTTGGGAGGTGATCCTATGTTTTTTTTAGATTAATACAGAATTAGCCCTGTGTGGCAGCTCTTTAGCTCTCTAGTCTATTGATGAATCTGTCCAAATTTTCTACTGTTTTCTTGATTTTGTATCAAGTATGTGTGTACATAATGCACAATTTAGTTTCTAAATACTTATGGACAAATAATGGCACACACACATGTGTATATGTATGTATGTTTATATATCTATATCCAGTGCTTTTTTTGTAAAAAAAAAAAAAAAAGGTGCCAGAACTCACACATGTCATACAACCCGCCTTGCCTACCCTACAAGGTTCCATCCAAAAAAGGTGCCGGAACTCCGTTCTGGACGTTCTATGACAAAAAAGCCCTGCCTATATCTATATTTATATCTGTAGCTATATCTAATCTATATCTATACACACATACACACACTCACACATAATGCATTCAAAGGTACCCACTAGATCAGTGGTTCTCAACCTGTGGGTCGGGACCCCATTTGGGGTCGATCGACCATTTCACGGGGGTTGCCAAGCAAGGCTGTCCGCCATTTTTTTTGTCCACCATTTTTTTTGTCCGCCATTTTTTTCCCCTTTTCCAGCGGGTGCCTTACCTCCCTTGGGTTGGGCCAGCTGGTGGTCGGCCTGCTCCGTCTCTGCCGCTTGCCAGCTACGCCTCGGCTGGTGCAGGGGGCGGAACCGCGCATGCGTGGCGCTCCAGGGCAGGGAAAGTCCTCGACTTACGACTGGTTGGGTAGTCCTTGACTTACGACCAGTTTAGTCCTTGACTTATGACCGGTTTAGTCCTCGACTTACGACCGGTTTAGTCCTCGACTTACGACCAGTTGGGGTCGCGGCATTAAAAAGGTTGAGAACCACTGCACTAGATGGTATGAATATGTCAACAGATAGTTACAATAGAGAGTTCAACAGAAGAAGTTCGTTTGGCTGTACATAAAGGCCAGTCAATTAATTAGATGGCAGATCTGGAAGAACAGAAATAAAAGAGGAAGGAGGAAAAGGCAAGAGGCTCCTAAAAATAAAAATAACAGATTAAAGATAATAACAAGCATATCACAGTTCCATATTAGAATAACAGTGATCTCTTATAGGTTGAGTTGTTGAACTTTGATTATGATTTGGGGAGAGAGAATACTTGAAATGAAATAGAAATATGACAATCGTTCATCTTCCCTTTTCATATTCTTGGCAAACCCCAATATCTCTGTAGTACTATCAAGAGCTGTTTCCTGTTTAGACATAGTGAAGCCAGCTTTTAATTGTCTCCTTGGCTAGTGCTTTCCATGCTAATATAATGTGATGAATATGCAAACATAATCCTATCATTCCAAAGACAGATGTTTTCAAAGTCTAATGACATACATGCATGTTCATCATGTCATGTCTGTGGCATCTATAGGCAGTGACTAGCAAGTTCAAATGAGCTGTTGGAGAATAAAGGAATAAACTCAAATAGTGTTTCTCCATAGGATCCATTCATACATTCTTCTATAAAAAGCTGTAAATTATCTAGAGTTCAGTGATGTAATGATGAAAAATTAAGAAAAATATATTGTCGAGCTGATTAAAAATAAGTAAGAGATAAATGGAAACGATACTATTTTTTTTGCTTTGACTTTGGCTGAATTAATTCAAACACTAAATTATGCTTTGTTTAGCACAATATGTGAGGCCAGCTACCTGTAGCTTAGTAAATAAGCTATAATCAATAAGTCCTAAAATAGGTCTTCTCTTCCTTATTTTAAACTCTCTTCCCATTCTGTTCTTGTTCACTTTGGTCATAAATGGAGTCTATGCACATTTAAGAAAGAAGACAGTAGACTTTCCCAACTTGCTGCCTTCAGATATATTGACTAAGTTGGGAATGCTGCTCTACAGTCTTTTCCAAAATACTTTAAATATTCTGATTAATTTAAACTATATTACCACACAATGTTCTCCAGAAGTATCATGGAAAACCCATATTGTTCAGTGGAATCCATTATCCTTCTTCCCAGACTCCTGCTCAGGAGGTGGCATTGCAGACAATAAATAGAGACCAAAAATGGAACCACCATTTGCTCTATATCTAGTTAATTACTTCCTTCTGTACGTAAGGAGGGGGGGGGGGAGGAAGCCTTTCTGAAATACACAGGTGATGAGCATATACCCTGAAGCATGAGATTTGATTACTCTTATCATTATCCAAGCTTGCATAGCAATGAATGCAATTAGCAGCCATAAAATTAGTCAGCTTGCTTATTTTGGATTTTGAGGTGTTTTTTTAAACTTACTGAGCAAATGTAATCATGATGATATATTTAAAAAACTAGCATTCATGTCAGAAATGGGTATACCGTAATCTATAATACACTTGGCTATCAGCGATTTTAAAAAATTCTGAGCAAATAAAAAATAAAAACAAAAACTCCTTGAAAATGGCATCTAAATATATTTAATTTTGATTTGCTACATGAGATTTTACTCAAGCAGCCTAACCCTCCTTTATTTCCAAAGTGTGCCAGCAAGTTAAAAGGTGGAGTAGGCTGTTCTGAGAGCAGTAAAAATAAGCATCCATCGCAGCAGACTCAATTACAATAGAGTGGAATTTAAAGAAAACAAAACTGTAACCAAGGTATCTGTGAAAAACATACAGCTTTAATTGAATACTACCCTCAGCATTCCTCCAACTTTCTGGGGCACCCTAGTGTTTGTGTGAGGAAGATCAGACCAGCATTAGCTACACAGTCATACAGTGAGAAATCCATTTTTGTTGCTGTGTCAACTCAAAATGGTGCCAATTAAACAAAGATGAAGCTTACAGTATCAGTCACATGCTGTGTCTTGTGAGTAAATAAGAAATTTAAAAGAATGATCGCCAGTGAGTGCACCTGAGAAGGAAAAGAAGGAGGAGAAAGATTTTTTTCCAGTTGTTCCCAACTGTAAGAAATAATATATAAGTCATATTGGATCCTTTAAGAAATGTGGTACAAAGAAATGACATTGGGATACATGAAACTGCTCCCCGATTAAGAAGCTGGGTGGTGTCCATGCTTCTTGTACCAGTCTTCATTATTTCCATTTAATTTATTTCTCTGCAACCCTCTACAAACTCATCAAGTTGGGCGTTACAAAAGGGACTTTTTAAAACTGATCTTAGCTCAAGCTTATTCCCTAACAATTTGCGATACAAACTTTCAGCCATAATTTCACAAAACTCCATTACATAATCAGTTTTCTAGATAGAAGCTAAGTACAGTGACCTACATACCATAACCTGATTCTCATTTTGTGGTCCTTCACAGCCTTTTAGTAGAGATCAATACATAGAGTTTTTACAAACTTAAATAGCAGAGATGTCTCTGGGTCCTTAGCTGTGAACCCCTCTTTTTATTTTACTATTGTTATGTTTATACATATATGGAACTTTTGTACTTTCCTGAGGGCTGTGTGTGCTGGCTGACATCTGGAACATCTGCATTTGACAATATGTCATATGGATAGCTCAGTGATTTTTAACCCACACATTTATAAGAGTCTCTTATAGTCCTACTAATACTTTTATGAAGATGGTAAACTGAATCTCAGTAACATACAGAATAATCTCCTCAAGAGTATCATAATAGACCCTCTTTCTTTTTTCTAAATGTGCGTCTGCAACTTTTTAAAGAATTTTATAGGAATAAACCGGTTTGAAATCTCCCAAATAAATAGGAAAAACAAACATAGAAGGGAAATACGCGCAAATCTCTGAGAAAGCAGTAAACATGCTGTAATTTCCAAAAGAAATAAAATCCTTGTATGCAGTCCACAAGGAAGGAAAATGTGTGTAAATAGTCATGCTACTTTTATTCATAAAAAGTGTTAGTGGATCAATTATCAATTAATATAATAATCCAGATTTCCCCATTCCCACTCGCAGCTAGGCAAAGTAAGGCTACATATGAGTTCCTTGGTAAGAAGAACTGCATCTATGATTCCATTAGCAATGGAATGGAGTTGCAAAACTCTATAAACCAGTTGGCATCAATCCCAAAAATATCGTGTAATTGATAGCATATGCAATAGTATCTAAAAGGCAGAATGGCAGACATAAAAAGTGAACATTTTTATGGTTCTCCTACTGTTTCACACTTGTTTGTCAAGGTTATCTATATATCCAAGTCATTTTGTGTTGTCATTAAATATGTTTCACTGCTGTAGTGCCTATTGCCTTGCAAAAATAGATGCAAGAGATATACTTGTCTTTTATATCAGACAAACTTTAATTTTATGATGCTACAAATGTACTCACAAATGCTTCTATTTCATGAAATTCATTTCTTCTCTACAATATTGAGCTCTTCACATTTTTAAATGAAAAAGTTTCAGTGAATATATATATATATATTCACACACATACACACATCTAGAGTTAACATATATATGGTATCCAACACTACATAATATCTAAAATGGAGCAGTAGAATAAAAAAATATTCTAATGGCAGATTAACAATATCCTAATACTTTTCAATGGTCTATATAGCAACATACTAGTAAATGAAGGATTAGCAACAAATTGGGAAAATCTTAATTAATCTGGTGAAAGGCCGCTGCATAGTTCAATTCAATCCAGCATGTAATAATAATTGCATATATCTGTTAATTAAATTATAATTAAATAAGTGGAATTAACCACAAAGGTTTAAAAACTTACCCAATTAAAAGATCAAAATCAAAATGACAAGATAGGAAATAATGTAAAGTAATGCTTGACCCCAGTTGCTGAAATTCTAGTAGACCCCAGATTAGACTTCAGTAAAAAAGGACTGATTTTGAAAAATAAAAATAAAATGTTAATAGTTCAAAAGATAGCTTTGCCAATTTGGACTAGAATCAAACCATGGAAACACCTTTAACCACAATGAACAGTCCTGCCTTTAGACCACAGAAGGGCAACTATGGCCCCTTTAAGTCTCGTGCAACTCCTAGAATTCCTGAGCCAACATGGTTCAGGAATTCTCGGAGTTGAATTCCATGGATGGTAAAGAAGCCATAATTGTCCACCCCTGCTTTAGACACAGTAAAGCAAATGTTGCCTAATGTGTATTGAAATGTTGCCTACTGTGTATTGAAAAGGAACCAAATGGTAGCCAGGGGAAAGTTATTTGCTGGATCTTTCATCAGAATTTCTGTTTCCCAATCCTTCTGATTCCATATAAAATGTTCCTGAGACTGATCAGTCTGGGTATGGATCTTATATCCTATCTTTCTTTCCTAGCAATTCTTCCAACATATATAACAGCCAGTTAAATCAAACAGGAGACAATTTGATCAGAAATTGACTAGAATCAAACTAGCTGGAATTGTCTATTTGCTTCCAAACAAGCTTCTTTTTCATGGCATGTCAGTTTCCAAGAGAGCAACAACTTTGAAACAGACATTCCCTGCCTATAAAACCATTGGGTGTTGAAATCTAGTGTCTGCTGTCTGCAATATCATTTGAAACTAGACAAACCATCTTGTGTAACTTTTGCTTAGGTGGCTTGGAGTACCATTTAATAAGATTTTGCCACCAACAAACATACCCATTTTTAAAATAAAAGAAAATATGCCTGCTGGGATTATTCTCTCTTTTTACTTGTCAGCCTTTGAAAGAATGTGGAGGAAAATCTTAAGCCCAGCAAGATAGATTCTTCAGAAGCTCTTGAATGGTTTCTATGTGTTTTGGTTAGTTTAAACTTAAAAAAAAAAGACTTTGGCAGGAAGAACTTATTTTCAAAAGACAGGTTTGATTTACTACTCTCTGCCCCTTCACACCTTTTAGTTTCATTTCTCATTTTCTGATTGCTAAAGGAAAGGGAACTTTCACATGTATGAATACAGATGTGTGTACATGTTTATGAATGTGTGTGTTGATCCCCAAATTATTGTTGCTTGCCTTCAAATGCTTGCTTGCAAAACATACATTCTACAACAGAGATCAGGCCTTTCCCTCCAAAGGAGGCAGCCCCCTTCCTCCACAGAGAGTTTTCCTGATACATAACCTTAGGATCTGTGCAAGACTCCTGTCTTTATACCAAAACACCAAGCTACCTTTTCTTAAGTGTGTGGCAGAGAAATTTGTTATAGGGTAGGTTAGGATGATTTGAGTAGGCTGTTGCCTCAGGTTTAAGGGTGAAATACTACTTCCCCCCATTGTCCATGCAAAGTCATCTGGAATAGCAACTGAATCTTATGTTTTATGTCTCACTCCTCGGGGAAATACCTACTATGTTTTTTTGGGGGTGTGTGTGTGTGTCAGGGAGAGTGTTATTGCTAGCTTGTGCAATTTGGGATTCTATTGGGTCCCAGTATGTACCCTCATATTGAGTAGTAAGAAGACCTTTGACTATAGACAATCATAGGGAGCTATAATCTATGAGGAAGGTTTTTTTTTTACAGATATCTGCCTTTCTTTTTCTCTTTTTATGAATCCCATAACAAGCAAAATGGAAACAATTATGGCTGTAATTTGCTGAGGCTTAAGTCGGAATGCAGGACGGAAGTTGGAAATGAATTGTCATTGCCAAAGTGACATATTTTGTTCTCAGCTCTCCCGCCTCCCTCTAACCTCAGAAACAAAATCTTGACTCAATATGGACTAAAATGGGGGAAAGCCACAGCTTGAAGAAAGAAAAAAGAATCACATCTTGAACTTGGTTCACATAACAACAATAACAAAAAGTCATTGCATCTCCTGTTTCCTATGGTAAAGAACAGAATATTTTATAGAAGATAACTTATAGCAGGCTGTTATAAGTTGGAAATCATCCTTCAACAAATCTTCAAATGAGATAATGTTCCACATTTGGGGGAGGGTTCTTTCAAAAGGCATATAAAGCATATAAAGATGGTGATTTCCATAAAGATCTCGTAGACTTGGTTATTCCAGCTTGCAGGACTGGCCTAGGGTAATTTTTTAGGGGGGTTTTAATTATATTTTAAATTCGACAAATATTTAATATTCTTTTTAATTAATTTTAAATTTGTATTGTTTTGTATGTATTTTAAATAGATTGTCAGCCGCCCTGAGTCCTACGGGAGAAGGGCGGGATATAAATTCAAATATAAAATAAATAAAATATCTGTATTCCCTCCCTCCCTGCTCATTTTTCCTTTATGGATTCTAGTTAAAATGGATAAACGCCTTGGAGAAATTCATTTTTATTTTATTTTGCCTTTTTCATGTCAATTACAGAACACACTTTGTTAAAATGATTACATAATTTTTGCTGAAGCTTGGTACTGCAGGCTGGAGGAGATAAACCCACTTAAATGTGACTAATCTACTCACAAATGCCTGCCCAGAGCAGAGTCTCTCAGTTAAACATCACTCACACATTATTTTCCAGGACTATTTCACAGGATCAATCCATATGCCAACAGGGGAGGGGGTAGGAACAACAACAACAATAACAAGGGAAGATTTCATTGCCAAAGACGGAATTAATGGATTCTCTTGGGGGGGGTGGGAGGAAGGTTAAAGATCAGAGATCATTCGGTCTTAAACATGCATTATACTGAGACCTTGTTTCAACACTTGATTTCTGTCTTGTGATAAGGTTACATTGAATAGTGCTGGAACCTTTCAAGGTTACTGTTCCAGAAAATATTTGCAAATAATTTGACATGCTGTCAGCTAACAGCAGTGAACTCATATAATTCAACATACTAATGTGGCTTTTCATGCCTTTAGCTATAAATAAACTTAGTAGTCAAAAGTTTCTGTAATGTTTATTTAATAGTGAACCCTTTAAAATAAATCTTGATTATTCCTTTTCACTTGGGTGAGGATCTCTTTCTGACAGAACTGTTATTTCTGACATCAGTCCTCCCTCTTCTTCAATTCCTGAATTATACTGTCCCAACAGTTCTGCGTTATGATGGACTTCCCCAGGACTCCTTACAATCCGGATTCAAAGTCCGATGGCTGCCTCCCCCCCAATCACGTGATTGCATTTTGAGCGCTTGGCAACCAGCCCACATTTATGAATGTTTTCTGTAGGAAACCAGTGTTTACTTCTTGTTTCCAGTAAAAAAAACACCCATTGCAGACAATAAATTCACTTAAGAACTGCAGACTTTGCTTAACAACTGAGGCATTCGCTTTACAACTGCTTTGTTCGTTTAACGACTGCTGCAAAAAAGATCGTAAATCAGGCACAAATCATACCACTTAATAACTGCTAGGATTTACAGCCGCAATTCTGGGCTCAATTGCAGTCATAAGTAGAGGAGTATCTGTATTCTTATTTGCATGGAGAAGTGCCAACAGAAGCTGGCAAACTGTGTGAATCAACTAGCCTGAAGCAGGATCACTCCTTCTTCTGGCCATAGATCTCTGTGCCTCTATTACCATTTCTATTTCTCCTGAGGAACTCCCCAGGAGACCAGTTTTTTTTTTTTCTTAACTCAAGTAGGAATAGTGGAACCCACTGCTGACTGACCAGCAGTCAGTCCCTACTTTATAGGTTTTCCATTTCTCTAACAAGGAAGAAAACTTGAAAAGTGGGGGGGAGACTGGGAGACAAGGATCTTTTGTCCTCCATGCTATTGCCTTCCTTGGTAAGTGACATTATGAAAGTGCAGAAAGGGAGTAAGAAATAATAAGGAGAGATAGATAGATAGATAGATAGATAGATAGATAGATAGATAGATAGATAGATAGATAGATAGAGACAGACAGACAGACAGACAGACAGACAGACAGACAGACAGACAGACAAACAGACAGACAGAGATAAATAGAGATAGCATAGGAAAAATAAAGGAAATAAAACTAAATTCAGTTATACCAATACCATACAGCATATCTCTCCATACTTTTCAATTCTTGCAATCCATCTTTGCTTTCGTCATGTCTACATATTTGTTCATACAGTTGTGTATTTGAGCTTTTTGCCTCTTTCTTAGTGAACATATCGCTAACTCCATCAGATCCAATGTTCTCTCAATCCACTCACTCTCCCACCATATATTTATTTCGCATTTGAGTCTTAATAACGTCCAAGAAATTAGCAGCCCTGCTCAGGCATGTTTAAAGTCTAGTTCTACCCCTGTTCATTCAAACTGTAATGGAGCCTCTGAATCTTGGTTTGTCAAAGATTGTGTCTTAGTTAGGGCTAAGGTAGTTTCTGCCTACCTACTCCAAGAAATTGAAGCTGTTGATTTAAAAAGGGAATACAAAATCTCTCCTAAGGAGAGAGAGGAAGAAAAAAAAGCAGAGATAACTCTTAATGAACTGAAAGACTCCAACAGGCTGTTCTTGATAAACACCTTTGTTTTGGTATTTTTACAGCTAAGAAGAGGGGGGGGTCAACCTTTTCCCCAAAGGACCTGAAGGTAGGATAGGGTTAGGGATGGAATATTTGGAAACTAATCAGGGAGAGAACCAACCTAGAACTAAGGAGAAATTTCCTGACAGAACAATTAATCAATGGAATCACTTGTCTCCAGAAGTTGTGGTGCTCCAACACTGGAGATTTTAAAGAAAAGACTGGACAACCATTTGTCTGAAATGATGTAGGGTTTCCTGCTTGAACAGGGGATTGGACTAGATAATAATAATAATAATAATAATAATAATAATAATAATAATAATAATAATAATAATAATAGTAGTAGTAGTAGTAGTAGTAGTAGTAGTAGTAGTAGTAGTAGTAGTAGTAGTAAAGTTGGAAGGGACCTTGAAGGTCATCTAGTCCAACCCCCTGCTCAGGCAGGAAACCCTATACCATTTCGGACAAATGGCTGTCC
>NW_015388184.1:32868-43686 GCF_001527695.2 Protobothrops mucrosquamatus | reverse complement strand
ATTGTTCTCACTGTCAGGAAGTTTCTCCTTAGTTCTAGATTGCTTCTCTCCTTGATTAGTTTCCACCCGTTGCTTCTTGTCCTGCCTCCAGGCGCTTTGGAAATAGCTTGACTCCCTCTTCTTTATGGCAGCCCCTGAGATATTGGAACACTGCTATCATGTCCCCCCTCGTCCTTCTCTTCATTAAACTAGACATACCAGTTTCAGCAGCCGTTCCTCATATGCTTTAGCCTCCAGTCCCCTAATCATCTTTGTTGCTCTTCTCTGCATTCTTTCTAGAGTTTCAACATCTTTTTTACATCTCCAAGATTCCTCCCAATTCTGTTATCCAGCACTAATACAATCCTGCTTGAGTCTTGGGCTACCCTTACCATGAACTTTTCTATTTTAGGCCTCTTAGTTTCTGACTCTTTACCTGATTATCCCAGGTTCAAACTTAGAGATTCTTAAATTGGCATTCCAACTGACAAGAATTCTCAAAAATAAATCCTGCTTGGTGTGTCTTTATACCAGTTTCTTTATTTATAACCATCTACACTTTCCTACCGCTAACTAACAACTAGAGCCATTCCATCATGTTCCCTATCTTTAATAAAGACAATAAGAACAATCCTGCTAATCATTGCTCGACCAGTTTACTATGTGAAATATCTTTTTAATATAATTACTAATTGGATGATTCAGAAGATCCTGGCTGCAGAACAGGCATATACAGAGCAACAGGTTGCTAACCATTGATCATTATACAATCCTATATCATGTGGCCAAGATTTATTAAATATGCCACTATTATCATCCTAAGGGCAGTTTTCCATTCAATTAGTTTCTCAATTATTGTGGAAGAAGTTAGCTGCTTCTTCCACTGACTATCACCTTCTTAAGCTGATAACATTACTGCCTGAGAACATCTTTACATAAATTTGACATAAAAACAAAAGGAAATCAACTGCCCCATTTCTATCTCAACAAAAGATAAGCAAGGATGTGTTCTGGCTCTCATACTTTTCAATTTTTATATTCATGACACCATTTTCTCTTTTTGCCTTAGATTCATTCTCTAGTTCTCACCTATTGGCCCATTTCTATTTTACTTTAGGCAGATAATGCCACCATTCTATCTATATAGAACGGTTGCTTTCACATATGCTTAGAAGCAGTAGAGTTCTTCTGTTCTAGAGAAAATTTAAAAAATAATTATGCTAAAACAAAGTTTGCAGTCTTCACTAAAATGTTTTACGCTCACCTATAATTAGCAAATCAACGATAAACCCATTGAGCAAGTCAAGGACTTTAATATTAGGTATTCATTTCCAGCCATCTACCTCCTGGAGTCACCGATAAGTGAGCTCTTGTCAAGATCACAAAAAGCCTCTAACAAGATTTTCAAATTTGCAAGCCACAAAGGTAATAACTATGTGCCTACAGCAATCAATTGTTCAGTGCAAATGTCTGCTGCTATGTAGCTTGTATTCCCCATGGCCCTTTATCAATCATGAACGTATTCTCTCAATTGGAACTTAGCTACATCTTTCTTGTAGCCCATCTAAAACTTTGTTGACTTAAATTCTGGCCAAAACAAACATTCTGGGGTGAGTTGTTGGTTTAGCTTACATTGTTGCATAATTACTCCTCCCTGGAAAACCTGGATTTGTCTTATTGTGGGCTTTTACCCCTAGCTGTATACATTATTGGCCCAGATAAAGCTTCACAGAGGTAAGTGAAACGTCTTGGACATTGATGTTCAAAAAGATAGATAAAAAGTTAGACTTCCAGAGAAGAAATGGTGAATTGAAATTGGTTCCGCCTTTAGCTTTTAGACATGACAGAATGAGGAGCCAGTGTAATTCCATTCAGGACAAGGAGAAGAATTTAGATTGCCCACAAGTACTTCTTATAGTTGCTCCTCATGAAAAGACGAACTTTAAATCTCTAGCAGATTTAAAGTTCTGGAGACCAGGGAATAGACTTCAAAAAGTCTCTGGGTTCATATACAACCTTTCCTAATTGCTTTCAGAAATTGTTTGTTAACTGCTTTTCAGCTATTACACTATTTGGATCAACAAGTTTTACAAGGCTGGGTGACTTTAGTGAAAGAAGTTTTAAATACAAGTTTTAAGTTTAAATTTATTTTTTTATTTTGGAATAAACAGTAAAAGCGTGATTAGAAATTTAATTTTGGAAAGTTACAAATGCACTTGAAATAAAAATTTGGAATTAATTATAAGAATCCTCCCCATGGAAAATGCTTTTGTTTTGAATTTTCTCTAAAAAATATTATTATATATGGCTTTGATGTTTGGACATTAAAGGGAACCAAAAGGAGCTAAAGATTACAGTTAAAGAAGAATACTTTAAATTGATTTATTAATACAGAATGAAGGAAAATATTTTAACATTGGATTATTGAAGGATATTTTTGAAAAAATAATTACAAATGTCTGCCTGTATAGACTTTGTTTTAAAGATATTATGAAACAGGAACAAGTTTCAGCTGACAAGACTGACATTGATCAGAAAGTGGATTTAAAAATCACAGACTACAATAATACTATGGAAAATAATGCTACACTGCACACAAAACAAACAACTGATACCTTAATAATTAAATGATATACAAATAAAAAGTCAAGAGAGTGACTTGAGTAATTTTCCTATACTGAATTTACAAATGAAGCTTGTTAAAGCTTTGAAGAATTTTGTGAAGAATTTTGTTGAAAAACAAAGAAATAAAGTTTTAGGATGTTATTTGAAGGGACTAAAATCAAGATTGTTAAAAGTAAAAGGTATATAAAATTGATCGAAGTTAAAATAGATATGTTGTTATCTTTGGTAACCTTAATGGACTTTTGTTGA
Organism: Protobothrops mucrosquamatus; assembly: GCF_001527695.2. NCBI lineage: Eukaryota > Metazoa > Chordata > Lepidosauria > Squamata > Viperidae > Protobothrops > Protobothrops mucrosquamatus. The sequence goes on along the minus strand of NW_015388184.1, from coordinate 40,833 downwards.
TTAGGACTGAAAAAACAAGGTTTAGATAAGAGATGTGATATGACAAGAACATTTCTTGTATTTTAAAGAGAAGGTGATAAGTTGCTAAAATTATTTATAATTGTGGTGAAGGAGGAAGATATTTCTTTATATATTTTCTTTTTCCTTAGTATATTCTTATTTTTTTCTTTCTCTTTAATTTTCTTTATATTTTTCTTTTCCACACTTTTTATTTTTATTTTTTATCTTTGTAATTGTAATATTTAATAAAATTACTAAGAAAAAAGATAAAAAGTTCACATCTTTGTTATCACTTGCTTGTTGGTGCTCCTTTTCTTATACTTAGAAAATCTCTCATATATACCCACATAAAAGGGCATACACACTGGTGCAATTTGATGTCCTGAACTCAGTGGTAACTACAAATACTGTAGATATCATAATATTTCTTACCACAATCAACAATGTATGTGCTGAGACAGCAAGGTACAATCTCAGATTAATGGAATCACTTATTAGTAAGGTTTCCTACTTATAACAATCAGCAATTATAAATCATGTAAGCTGCTTAGATTACTATAGTTATTGTTGGTTCTTCTCTTTAATTATTGTAAAATTTTACTGACTTTTTTTTGGTCTCTGATTATATATAAACTTTAACAAACTTTTTAATACTGATCCCTCACTTTAGCATTCAAACCACATTTATTCAGCTTCCATTTATTCTGTATCTTTTCTCTTGTTTTTCCACTCAGATTTCTTAAATACTCCAACCTCATTGTTCAATTCACTTTTATTATTTCCGTATGACATATTATTTGTTATGACATATTCAAGTTTCATTTCCATATAAGAAAATGCAGAAGAGTACGCTAACATATTAAGCTAATATTTTTTTAACAAACATTTATTCGTCAAAACAGGCCTTTTACTGTCCACTACTTTTCTACCAGAATGTGCACATTTAATTTTTTTTGATATATTTCCCTCTTTTAATAAATATTTTAAGATCTCTTTTAAAGGATACGTTCATATAGGCAGATTATTATTACATCAAGATCAAGGATAAATCTATTGCTCCATCTTCTCATTTTTACAAGATATAGACATTATAAAATTTAATAAAGAACACATATCTCAAATCTACTCTTTGACATCAGGAGCATAAATTTCCTTCCACTTCAATAAATAATACTCTTTGTCAAATCCCAGACTCTTGCTTCTCCTGACACAATTTTTGCTATGGAGGCATTTTGATGTGCTTCATTAACCATTGCAGGCAGGGGTGGAGATAATCTAGTTTCTATGGGCCTTCTAAACTGACACATACAGTGCATTCAGAAAGTTTTCAGACCCCCCTTCAGTTTTGTCAATTTTGTTATGCTGCAGCCTGATTCTACAGTTGTTGAAATTCATTTTTTCTCATTAATCTACACTCAGTACCCCATAATGACAAAGTGTAAACAGAATTTTAGAAATGTCTGTAAATTTATTTAAAAGAAAAAACTGAAATATCACATTGGCATATCAGTACTTTGTTAAAGCATCTTTGGCAGCAATTACAGCCTCGAATCTTTTTGGGTATGACAAGGCAAGCTTTGCACCTCTGGATTGGGGGATTTTCTGCCATTCTCCCTTGCAAATCCTCTCAAGTTCAGTCAGGTTGGATGGCGACTGTCGCTGGACAGCCATTTTCAGGTCCCTCCAGAGATGATCAGTAGCATTCAAGACAGGGCTCTGGCTGGGCCACTCTAGGACATTCACAGAGTTGTCCCTAAGCCACTCCCATGTTGTCTTGGCTGTGTGCTTAGGATCATTGTCACATCAGAAAGTGAACCTTTGACCAGTCTGAGGTCCTGAGTGCTGTGGAACAGTGTTGTACTTTGTTCCATTTAGCTTTCTTTCAACCCTGATCAGTCTCCCAGTCCCTGCTGCTGAAAAACACCCCCACAGCGTCACCTTGCTTCACTGTTGGGATGATATTGGGCAGTTGATGAGCGGTGCCTGGTTTCCTCCAAACATAATGTTTAGAATTGAGGCCAAACAGTTCAATCTTGGTTTCATCAGACTAGAGAATCTTGTTCCTCACAGTCTGAGAGTCTTTCAGATGCTTTGTTGCAAACTCCAAGCGAGCTTTCATGTGTTTTGTACTGAGGAGAGGCTTCCATGTAGCCACTCTGCCATAAAGCCCTGCTTGGTGGCGGGCTGCAGTAATGGGTGTCTTTCTGGAACTCTGTCCCATCTCCACACAGGATATCTGAAGTTCAGTCAGAATGACCATTGGGTTCTTGGTCAGTTCTCTTACTAAGGCCCTTCTCCCCTGATTGCTCAGTTTGACCAGGCAATCAGTTCTTGTAAGAGTCCTGATTGCGCCAAACTTCTTCCATTTGAGAATTATAAAGGCCACTGTGCTCTTAGGAATCTTCAGTGCAACAGAAATTTTATTGTAGCCTTCCCCAGATCTGTGCCTTGCAATAATCTTGTCACTGAGTTCTGCAGGCAGTTCCTTTGATCTCATGGCTTTTGCTCTGCTATAGTATGCATTATGAGCCGTGAGGCCTTCTATAGAGAGGTTTGTGCCTTTCCAAATCATGTGCAATCAATTTAATTTACCACAGGTCAACTCCAATCAAGGTGTAGAAACATGTCAGCAACAATCAAGAGAAATGAGGACACCAGAGCTAAATTTCACATGTTATTGCAAAGGGTCTGAATGCTTAGGCCAATGTGATATTTCAGTTTTTTTTCTTTTTAATAAATTTACAGACATTTCTAAAGTTCTGTTTACACTTTGTTATTATAGGGTACTGAGTGTAAATTAATGAGAAAAAAATAAATTTCAACAACTGTAGAATCAGGCTGCAGCATAACAAAATTGACAAAAGTGAAGGGGGTCTGAATGCTTTCTTAATGCACTGTACAAGCACCCTACCTTCTGATTGCTGAGAAACACCCTCAGACTACATTTTGGTTTGGTTTGATGACAAATCAGAGATGTGTGCCTGTAATGCCTGCCTAGTACTTTCCCTTTTTTAGTATAATTTTATTGAAGAAAATTTTAGCAAGATAAAAACAACACCAATAATAGAAAAAAACAAAGAAAATATTGAATTAGAAAGAAAAAAGAAACAGAAAAGGAAGAAAGAAAGAAAGAAAAAAGGAGAAAAGATTATAAAAAGCGATTTCCAAACTTTTTGATAGCAGTTATACATTCATTTATATTTTACTCTCTGTCTTTAAAGTTGCATCATAATTTCCCATCTAACATAGGTAGTCCTTGACTTATGACCACAATTGAGCCCAAAATTTCTGTTGCTAAGTGAGACATTTCTTAAATAAACTTTGCCCCATTTTACGACCTTTCTCGCCACAGTTGTTAAGTGAATCACCAAAGTTAAGTTAGTGACATGGTTGTTAAGTGAATCTGGCTTCCCCATTGACTTTGCTCATCAGAAGATTGCAAAAGGTGATCACATGACCCCAGGACACTGCAACTGTCATAAATATGAATCTAAATTTTGACCACGTGACTATCAGGATGCTGCAATGGTCTTAAGTGTGAAAAATGGACATCACTCACTTTTTTCAATACTGCCGTAACTTTGAATGGTCACTAAATGAACTGTTGTAAGTCGAGGATCACCTGTACTTTCCACAATGCTTACACAGCGTTTTTATAAATATAGATTATTACACTCTTTTGAAATAAAATTAAATCATTTTTCAAAAAAAAAGAAGTTTAGGATTCTTTTGAAAGACCCTGTAGGGAGGGTTGATTTCAACTGGAAAATATTGTAGAGCTGGATTCTGGTCCCATGTACTGCTAATTCTGTCACCACTGGTTACATTATAGGCTTCTGCTGATTCTGTTAACAAGAGGGTTTTATGGCTTTTATTATTTTTACTGTCTTTGACAATTTGTGCAAAAGGATTGCAACTTTCACCATGATCGGGCAATGCTCTGCAGACTACTTTTATGCAGTTGCAATTTCTGTGGCCGCTTGTACAATGCAGCATAATAACATTGGTGGTGTCATTTCTGGTGGTGGGGGCAGGGATAATGATCAGGATATCCAATTCTGACTTTGTGGGCAGCCGCACCCAAGAATAGGCAGGAATGGCTGTGACAAACATGGACACTGGAGAGTGGACTTGTAGAATCCCACAATCGAGATTTCACTGTGGATAATAACAGTCACTGTTATCCCTGCCCTCACCGCCAGGAAGGAATGAGCAAAATGACACCACCAATGTTATTATGCTGCATAATATGAGCCAGTAGTGTGCTGCAGCTGCCAAAAATGCCAACATGGTGCTAGGCTGCATTAACAGAGGGATAGAATCAAGATCACATGAAATGTTAATACCACTTTACAATGCCTTGATAAAACCATACTTGGAATACTGCATCCAGTTTTGGTCACCACGATGTAAAAAAGATGTTGAGACTNGAGATCACATACTCTTTCCAACAGTTTACTAAAGAAATATTCACAATTCAAGGCTCATTCTCTTAACCTCCATCAGTGCTCTCATAAATTGCTTAATAGATAATGTTGAGATTTATAACTTTATTGCTATCATCATGGAGAACCAAACCCTTCAGACCCCTTTTCTCTAAGGGAAACTCTGATAACTCACCAAGTTCAAGTGAGTTCAAAATCGTTCTACATGCAGCTCTTTATTCATGCAGAAATAAAATGCAATTATTGACTCAAAGGTTAATGTAAGATTGACTGAGTATTACCTACAAATGGTGTACCTTATTAAAACTTCACTTTACAATGGATTTTACCTCTCTGATTCAGCCAGTAATATTTTGTTCATCAATTCTTTGTTTCTACCACTCTTATTTTAGGAATACAAAGAGGGAGTCATACTGACTACTTAATTGGCCAAATACATCAGTTGAAGTGTTAGCTTTTAGAAGCCGCACTATTGTTTTTTTTTCTTTTCAATTTATTTACTCTTCAAGGTGGAAAAATAGCAATGTTACTATAGGATTCAATTAAATTTTCTCAGGTTAATGGGTTCTGTGTCAAGAATGAATAATCACAAATGTGTAGGCAATGAATACAATTCTAAAATTCATTATTTCCACAGTATATTCTACTTCAGATTCCTTTTTTGGCTCTCACAGGAAAAAACAAAAAGGAAATACCCTTTGTTTTCACTCTTTCATAGAGCAAGTACTCCTGTCATTCTTTGTACTGAAAATTCCTTAAAATTATATCATTCATTTTTCTTTTAAGTGCCAGAGGCCACTAGGAAGGGAATAAAATCTTTCAGTTGGGTTAACTTTAGTGAGTATATTTAGTCGGTAAATTATTTGTCTTTTGAACTAGAAGAACCAATATACATTTATGTTCCAAGAATGAGTTGTTTTACTTACTTTATGAGTGAAGGCTGCAATAGTAGCTAAGTCAAAGAACATTTAATTAAGTTATATTTGTTTTTTCATGATCTCTTAGCTCCAGATTATAAATCAAGAATCAATGAGTACTTAATTTCCTCTTACAGCATTAAAAGTAATTGCTTCATAAATTCACTTTAGTAATCCAAATATTTGCACAAAGTATTGCATAAAGAAGTTGTTTCACTGATGAGATGCCTAGTCTCTGTCTATTCATTAGCAGGAGATGTGATTGCAAATTACAGGTCCAGCCTGTGTCCTAAAAAAGGTATTGTATTTTCACAAATACTGAGCTTTGCTTCATTTTTTATTTTTATTTTTTTTAAAAAGCTTGAGATGATTCTTCTGGATTTTTCCCCCCTGCCTGGTTCATCTCTGCAAAATGTACTTCTAAGATAGCACTTTCTGTTTTTGTTGCTCTTGGGCACAATTTCAACAGATTCATTTTGTTTCTTTGTTTCCTGTGTATATTAACATGCCCAAGGAGGCTAACAAAATATAGAGAAGAAAAATGCAAAAGAAAACAACCAGAACTAAGAGAATGAAAGAAGGCAGATAACCATTCATGGGTGAAATGGGAGGGGAATAAGAAATTTAATAACTTAACAGACCAGATGTCTGTTGAGAGAGACAAGAGAGTATGTCAGCCCTTCAAAATAGGCCAGACCAGGAAACCAACTCCATAACTTGGAATGGAACCCTTTATACTTAATGATATAGTGTAGTGACAGAACCTCGAAGGCATGACTCCATTTTCCCTCGTACCCCTCCCGCACCCCATGGCCCAGGGAATTAGGACAGAACCAGTATGAGTTTCTTCCTAAAGATTTATTTGCTTCCTGGACTTAAAGCCTGTTTTGTCCAAGGTCATCTCTGTGTCGCTCTACAAAGTGTAGATCATAATAGATTAGCTTATAGAAAGCTAGTAGAGAAGAACATAAGCTAGAATTCCTTACCAAGAATGATATACAGCATGGATGTGAAAAGGGTTGAAATTCAGGGACAAACCATATGTTTTGGATGCAGAGGGTTCTAGGTTTATTTTCTAGCACTTTCAAGAATGGCAAAAATCATTTCTGCCCCATACCTTGAAGGACTGTTGCTAGCTATTGGCTTGCTTTGTACAACCTTCTAAGCTACAATCTGATTTGTCGATTTATCATCCGGTAGATTATGTGAAGTTGGCCATTGATTTGCAAACAATAGTTAATACTTTGGAAGCTACCCTGCAATACTGGTAGCAAGTGTCCAAGGAGTCCAGTTCTGATTCTGATGGTTGGAACCACCTGGAACTAGCTGATGGATGATCACAGAGAATGTACAATTGTGACTGATATACATGTAGAAATGAAGCTCATCACTGTGGCATCCAGTGTCAGCAAAAATAAAATAGATTAGGAAAAATGATGCCCCTCACAGCAAAGATAGCATAAATAATGGTAGCTGAGCTGCACAATTAGTCATGGGAACAACATTGAATGATAAAACATTAACATGATGTTTGTTGTGCTCAGGTATAAGTCCTCAGCAGTAAAAATAGTATAAAAAAACAAATAAGGTAAAAATAGTATAAAAAAATGGGACCAATATAAAATCCAATTTTAGCAGAAGAAGCAGGAAACTGGAAATTCATCCAGTGCCTAAAACTATTTTTGGAAAAAAAGAACTGCATAATACCTGAGAAGAATTACAGAAAGCATCAAATGGATAGCCGCAGAGTCTAGGTGTCTGATTTCACCAGCAGCCCAAGCGAAATAATTATGGAAGGTCATGTCTAGTGACCAGAGGAGAGGAGCTATGTAAGGCCCACCATGTAGCAAACTCTTTTATTAAGATGGACTATTATAACAGAATCTTGTAACTCTGATTGTTTTTTATTTCCTCCTCCCTCTTATACTTCTGTAGTACTAAGTGGGTGTCTGTTAAGTCACTTCCTCCTCCCCTTATATTCTGTTGGCCTTGAATTGCATTTTTTCCCTGATTGCTTTGGGTGTCATGGTTCCGATAGACGAAACTAGCGTTGTGACACTGGGAATGGGTCTCGCTTATCTCCATAAAGGTCACCGTTTTTACTCTCTTTACTGCATCCCTGCAACAGTCTCTAGTGGTCAATAGAAGCTGGACAGATCTCAACTCCTGCCCACATCAGCAAAGAGTCACTCAAACCTGAAGCATCATGGCAAAAAATAGTTGGGGGAGAAGAGGAAAAACATTACTTTAAAATTAGAACAGCTAAGGACAGCTTCAGTTATAATTTAGGGATGAGACAAAGGCAACATTATGAGGACCAGAAAGGAAAAAGTGACCAAAGGGCAGTTTATACTGTGGCCTGGGCAAGTGAGGGAAGGCATGAATTATCAAACGCTAGATTTATTGTAGTAATCAGTGCTCAGTCATTGCAGGGTGCAAATATGGCTGACCGCCTTCGCAGCGTTTATTCTTTTATACAGTTTTCCAAGCAGCAAAAGTTTAACATGGCAATAGCATTTTATTGGTTCAACTCCTTACCAATCCTTAAGAATAGAAAGCCAAGAGGCCCAAAACAGGGAGCAGTTTGCTGCCACATCCTGTTG
>NW_015388184.1:0-32627 GCF_001527695.2 Protobothrops mucrosquamatus | reverse complement strand
GTTTATTCTTTTATACAGTTTTCCAAGCAGCAAAAGTTTAACATGGCAATAGCATTTTATTGGTTCAACTCCTTACCAATCCTTAAGAATAGAAAGCCAAGAGGCCCAAAACAGGGAGCAGTTTGCTGCCACATCCTGTTGGTGTAGCCTAGCTGATATCAGGCAGGTGAGGTCATTGTACCAGCCTAGGGTAGTTTCCAACATCGCCATGGTGATGTGAAGGGATGAGATCATGTAGAGAGAAGAGGCACACAGGCTTTGGAGGGGGCAGTTTGCTGCTCCCAACCTCTACCTAGACCCTATCTCTACATTTATTTGTGTGGATGAGTTCTGAAAGTCAGAATGATTACGATTACGATTACCAGGAACAGGCAAAATGGTCAAAGGATGAACAGATATTATTAGCCCAAGAATTCATCTTATTAAGTTTTCAATGAAGTGCAGAATATAGGCACATCAAAAGAAACCAAGCAGAATAAAGAGAAAATACTGGATATGGGAAGTAGGCAAAATGTCATGAAAAAAAGTATTTGAAGGTAACTGATATTTTAGAATTCAAAATATTTGTATACCATAATTTCTACACGACTCAAAATAAGGCTCTTGCTCAACATGTCTTCTAATTTGGGTAGCTTGTCTGTGCAACACATTTCCTTCGGCAACTTTTTTTGGATATGGAGTTCACGTGTGTGCTCTGTGAGGTAAGGAAACCCAAGTGAGTATAATGAAAAGAATATACAGACTTTTTAAACATTTGCCTTACTTGGCATAAAAATATATTTCCTTCATTTTAATAAATGCACATGAAGCTACAATAAATTACACTAAATATGCTGAAGTCTGCTAGTCTGTTGTACAGGGTATTTTGTAGACCTGGATCATAGGTGGCAAAGAAAAAGGGTATATTATTTTTCCCCCCTGCAATCTTTGGCATTTGCTGCCAAAGAAAAAACTTTAGCTAGATCTATTCATCGTCCCTAACATGAAACTCTTAACACATATTGCATGGCTAAACAGGCAGTCTTCGACTTATGACTAAATTGAGCCCAAAATTTCTGTTGCTCAGTGAGACATTTTTAAGTGAGTTTTGCCCATTTTATGACCTTTCTTGCCACAGATATTAAATGAATCACTGCAGTTGTTAAGTTAGTAACACTGTTGTTAAGTGAATCTGGCTTCCCCTTTGACTTGGTTCATGAGAAGGTCACAAAAGCTGATCACATGACCCCGAGACACTGTAATGGTCATAAATTTGAACCAGTGCCAAGTATCTGAATTTTGATCACGTGACCACGAGGATGCTGCAACAGTCATAAGTGTGAAAACTGGCATAAGTCATTTTTTTCAGTGCCATTGTAACTTCAAACAGTCACTAAATGAATGGTTGTAAGTAGAGGACTACCTGTAATGTGGTGGTAAACAATTCTACACCTTTGTTTTTAGAGTACTTAATCACCTGAAGTCACACTCTGCACTGGGTGCTAGGAAAGTTCTTCCAATATCCATTAATTTTCCTACATCCTATATTATTACCAAGTTCATGTAACCTGAGACCAATTTGCTTTGGATTTTTACTACAGAAGACCTAAAATAATTATATCGATTGATTTAAAAGCACTTGCTGAATTTGGTAGTTTTTTTAAAAAAGAAATTGATCTGCTAGATGATGATGGGAAAATGTTTACTTTCATTAAATAAGCTTTTTAAACAAAAAACAAAAAAAACCCTTTAATTATAGATAATACTGCAATAGCAACACCATTTTACAACTGTAAAAGGTGCCTTATAATCTGTAAAATATATGGGTCTAAATTTAGAGTGGAAAATGAAGCATTTGTTGATGGATATGTCTGTACTTTAATCAACAACTAAGTATAAAGCACTGCCAATACTATTTCATCCATGATATCATTTTGCAGGCTGCTGCTGATAATTTCGAAAAATTGAAAAGCATAATTCTTACTTCTCCAGCTTTCTGGTACATGCACATGTGTTGATTCATTCACACTATTCATTTTAATAGCCAACAATGCACAGTTAATAAAAACCTTGATTTCTTCTGGGATGAATGCTTGCATCCAAGATTAATTTGCTTTCTCTCCTCTCCAGCCTTTTCTCCTTTCCAGCTGGACTTTCAAGCAGCCTGTGAAGCAATCCTTACAAAGAACAATGTTTGTTTCTAAGTCTTTGTATGCTGCCTTTATGTGGCTGATTCAACAAAAGTGCTTTTAAGAAATCCAGCTTCCATACACCCTCCCACACTTTTTCAGGAAATCTGGCATTTTGGCAGTACATGCAAACAGCTTTATGCTCCTCACTGTATATGAATATTTTACAAAGTTCAACATGCATCATATGATGGGCTTTTGATAGAGCTGCAAACTCATCCAGCCATTTAGATTTAAATAACGTCATTGTTCACTTCTGCTTCAGATTTTTAGGTGGTGACATACCAAAAGTTTTTTCATCATTCTTCTTTAAAATGAGTTAGAAAAATATTTTTATGATCCTAAGACAATATTTATGGCATGCCTTGTTTCAACAAAGGCAAATCTCCAATCCACCCCTGAGTGTGAGTGACCCCTCGCTGCCTGTTTCTAATCTAGCAGCTCTCCGAGCTAATCAGCTTCTTCATGATTCCTCCCCCCTCCCCAGTTGGAACAATTCCCCACAAGTAGAGCCCAGGAGTCACAGAGACTGTGGAGAAGTATCCCAAATACTAGACCACTGGAAGACAGCTCTAATGACAGGAAAGGAGGCAGTATCTATGCTAGAAGAAAGTTCCTGTCCTATTTAAGTGAGGTTTCTAAAGGCTAGAAGATCTTGATAGATCTGAATCGTTCTCTTTCTTAGTAGCGTTTTTATTGTTCCTGCATCGGTCTTCAAACTAAGGTGAAATTACTAAAAATTATTGGCAACATTTCATTGTTGGACATGCAATGCTTTGCTCTGAGTACTGGGTTCACAACTTGCATAGTTTAGGGAATTATTGCTCTGTTTTGATCCCAGAAACTTTGTTCATTGTCACAGTCTTGAATAACAAGTATTAGGACATTTATCTGTTTTGCATTATGTGAACATAGGTTGCTAGGCAAATTGTGCTGTCAACGGGCAGGGAATGAGTCCGGGTGAATAATAGGCAACAAAAGTGGATGCAATTATGGAAACTCATTTTTATTACTATCAAGGGCAAGATCTACAGAAAAATATAAGGTACATGACTTACATGAAATATGATACTTTCTAAAATCACACTCTGCCTAGAAAACTTAGGAATGCCTAAATAAGTAAACAAGAGAATATCTTATAAAGTCCAGATGTAAAAAATATTATTTGATTCTACTTAATCCATTGAAAAAGTACCCAAAAGTTGAACGATTAAACTGATGCTAAAAACACAAAGAAATTCACATGTACAATAAAAGAAAATAAACACTAGAAAGGAAATGAGAAAGATCGCACTGCAGAATTTGGGCGATAACGAATCGGGCAGTAGATTCCTTTAAAATATTTGCTGATTCTTGAAAGCTAAATTCTTCTACCCCCTCCATCTCTGAATTGATGTTATGAAATTGCATTCTTCTTTCTTTATTCTCTGAGCATGTCTGATTTCTTATTAATGGAAAGTATCAAGGTATCTGACAAGTAAGAAAACAGACAAAATATATTAAGAAGCAGCAATAGCAAACTATCTATGATCTCTCTCCGAGCTGTAGCCAGAGCTACACAATTACAAACAATCGCTAGACGGCAGCAATAAAAGAGAACTAAGTCACAAAACTCTTTGCTACCATCCTATGGTTATTTGTATTTTTTTGCAGTTCATCCATTATAGCTTATACAGTAGATCTTGTAGAAATGCTATGGTCAAATTACAGAGAGACTTGTTTTCTTGGGCAGTTGCTGCTCCTTTTAGCTTGAACTGCTGGTGTGATCAGCTCTATTGTTAAGTGTTAAAGTTCCAGGGGTAGTCAACCTTGGCTCTTTTATGACTCGTGGACTTCAATTCCCAGAATTCCTGAGCCAGCTTAGCTGGCTCAGGAATTCTGGGAGTTGAAGTCCACGAGTCATAAAACAGCCAAGGTTGACTACCCCTGTGTTAAACTCAGACAAATATTTTGGACATTCCAAAAAGACTTCAGCTATTTAGTTACTGAATTTGCTGTCATTATATTTTATTCCAAGAGGCTGCTACTTGCTTTTCTAATGTAGATTGTTAAGCAGAAAGCAGTAAAAAGATTTGGGCAATCTTCAGCTCCTGATAATGAACCCAAAAGTTAGAGTGGAGGGCACAACAGTGTTTGTAAGCCACTCCAATGATTAAATGTTCCATTTCCTGAACTTCTTGTTACTTGATTTTGTGGGAGAATGCCCATCCTACAAATGGTTAGAGGAGCCAGATATTAAACTTAGACAAGGAATAGTGTTTATTATATTTATCAGCTAATATACAATCTATTCTTTTCTATATTTATCTACTTGTCTACTATCGGTCACAATTTCTACCTTTTTGCCTTTTGGGCAAATGTGAGGAAAGCAGAAGGAAGGAGTTTATGTATAATTAATACATTAGATTTATAGAGCTAACTAATTTGCCAAGGTCTCTGAGATGACTTACAGTTTGTTGGTTTGCTTTATTTCCACTTAGGGTGGGATGGAGGCCTCCTGACCACCTTCATTTGCCCTTTTCCCTTCCTCATTTGAATTCAGCTGGAACTATTGTTTAGTCCCTTTCTTCTTTTTCAACTAGATGCTGGAAAGTGACATCTTTCTCTCTTTCTCTTATTGCCCAAACAATGCATTAATTCCTAGTGAGAAAATTGGGGATTACATGCTAAAAATGATGAAGACCATACTTTACTCTTGGCCTATGCCCAAAACTTGTGTAGGCACACTTGCATGGATGTCATATTTACATAGGAGAGGTGCTACTTGAAAACGCTTGAGAAAATTTTGAGCAAGCAGCTAGTAAGGCAACATGGTTCATGGTTCCTGTGGACTGGCTCTTATCATGTCTTCACTTACCTCGGGGGAAAACAAGACACAAGTAAAGCTGACTGTAGGAAGAAAGAAAACAGCAGAATATTTGGGAAAGCTAGAGGGCATCAGTGAGGGAATCTACATGGGTTGGATGAAAAGACCAGTAGATTGAATATAGTCTGGAGTCTATCAACATAGTCTTGTTTTTATTTTATTTCTGCCTTTCAATTTATTCATTTCATTCATCATAATGATTTTGCTTCCCTTCTGTTCCTTGTGAGCACCTTAAAAACTGATACATTTGTGCCACCTCAAAAACCGGCACATTTACTATGGTTTAAATTTGATGAACTGTAACTTACTACATCTAATATATAAATGCTTCTGCTGTACCAAATTTATTAATATTTAAAGTGCATAGGGATCCTAGCTCCCATTTCTCCTTTTCCATCTATTAATATTTAGATTTGTTTTCTCCTGAACTCCTGCCCAGATAGAAGTTTAAAAGCATGCAAATGCAAATAAATAGGTACCACTTCAGCGAGAAGGTAACACTTCCCTTCACCTGTGTAGAACCTGATGCAACACAAGGTCTGTTTCCAGAAGGAGATCTACAGTAAATGATAAATGACCAATCAGTGAGGAGAAGTGAGGAGGAAGCTGCAGGAACAAGTGGGAAGGGATGCAGGCCCAGGCCTGTGGGGTTCCAGTGAGATGGAAAGAAGCTGAAAGCCTGTGGAGGCCTCGAAGAGTGGGAAGAGAGCCTAGAGTGCTTCAGAGGGTGTGGGTGGGGGCCCTTGGGAGGTCTGGGGCAGACTACTTGTGAGTTGGGGAGGTACCGCAGTGTGAACCTGGCCTTCTGTTAGGCCACTCAGGGCCTCCCCCACCCCTAAGGCATTCCATGCTCCACTTAACAACCACATCAAGAAAAGCAGAGATGGGAATTGTTAAAAGAAAGGTGATCATGTGGGCACCTTGCTTAATGATAATCATGATTTGTGACCTTATTCGGTTGGCTCCATTATGATCCTAGGCCAAAGACTAACTGTATATTAAAGTGTTCTGCCTGTTGAAAAGAATGAAAGGCACTCACACAAACAACATTGGCTACATAAGAAAACACTCACAAACTCAGTATGGTCATACATCCCCAATATATTGGATCTTATTGCCATACACACATTTTGAAGGAGAGCATTAAGAGACATGTTTCACTGAAAAACTAGTTTTTTCTGCACAAATTCTACTTCAGTTCCAGCTTTGATATTGAATTTAGCAATTCAAGCACAATAAAATGGACTCATTTTTTTAAATTTTAGTTTTTAAAAATAAATTTCAATTATATTTATCAAACAAAAAATAGATTTATACGTGTGAGTATATTTTGTGACCTAGTCAACCACAGACCCTCAACTTTCAAGACAACTGAATTAATGTTATCATTCTCCTGTGTTTTGTGTGCACACGTATGTTTGAATAAGCTGTCTATTAAACTGTACTTTAGTATCTCACCTGCTATTCTGCAGCAAAAGATTTCTACCAAAGATCCTTTGACAGCAACCAGAGGTTTGATTCCACATAAGAGTTCAAGGCTGGAGGTGAATCAGTGAAATAACAAGCAGTCATCTTAAGCAAGCTATCATCACATACGACTTGAGATCAATCTCAGTGATTCTTTGCATGATCATTTTGCCCAAGGGCAAGACAATGAAGAGTGCTCAGATGTGTTTGCTTACTGAAGTGAATCTGACATGGCACAAGTGTGGGAGAAAAGGCTATCAATAGAAATAAGCCTCAATGAAAGAAAGCCTCAGGATTATGTGCTCATAACAACAAAATCTCAGACATCACACTCAGAGTAACTATTTCTGTTGTTGCCAGTCAAAAATAGCATTCATGGAAGACAGATTGACAACGTATTTCACAAAAAAATGGTTCAGTTGCTGTTTTATTTATATATTATCTCAAAATTCATGACTGAACAAGGGTGAAAGAGTAAATAATAATATTTAAAAAGCAGACTTCAATGTACTAAGTTAAGATGCCCACTAATAAAATGTTGTGTCTATTAAAGCCTAAGCAATTAATTATATCTTTAGTCCAATACTCTTCACAGGTGTAGTTACTAAAATAAAAATACTGATATTATTTCTGAGGAAGTCTATGCTTATAATGAAAATGGGAACACTTATTATTTAATACGATCAGCCTAAGCTTAGTCACTCACGTCTGTCATCTGCATTTTTGTATCAGAAATAATACTAATAAAAGTACACAAATTTGCAAACAAAGTTGAACACAGTTGCAATAAATACACACACACAAATATATACTTCCCACCTCTTCCAAAAACCATTTATCTACTTTCTATTATATTCTAATTACTAGCTGTACCCGGCCACGCGTTGCTGTGGCTCAGTCTGGTAAAAGCGTGTGTTGCTTTTATGTCCAACAGATGGCGTGACAGCTATATAATATAGGTATATAAAAACATGCACGTATTCGAATGCAATGTTGTGTCAAAATTTCAAAGCAATCGGTGAAGAACTTTTGGAGATTTAAGATTTTGAACAAACGAACATTTACATTTTTATTTATATAAGATTAGTCTACTATGACCATGAAAACTCAGCAAGTTGATGTTACAATGTTTAAATGGTGACATCACTTGTTGGAAACAGACGTGATGCTTAACAACTCAAATCATATTTGAACATATTTACCTGTTACCATACAAGTTTTAACTTTTTCCTCATACAAATGAGCTTGTCAAACAAGTAATTAGGATGTGGGGAAAATACTCCTGGAGTATTGATCATGGGTCAGCAGGTTGCAATGTTCTTGAAGTACTCAAGCCATGTTTTCACTCTTGCCATGTTTGGCATAAATAGTACGCCTAAGGCAGGGGTCCCCAATCCCCGGTCTGTAGACTGGCACTGGGCTGCGGCATGCCAGCAACCAGTCCACACAAACAAGCAAAGCCCCATCCGCTGGATGCAGGCAGCACACAAAACCATGCCCCCTGTTGTCCGCATAAAACCCTTTCCCACAGAACCAGTCCCTGGTGCCCAACATTACAGGTTCTACTATATCTATCCTAGAAAAATTCATTTTCAAGATTTTTTTTTTACTGGTATTAGAAATTCCAAATATTCCATCACAGGTTTGATAATGTTAACAAAATATAGGACACCAAACCTGGCAACACTTTTAAAATAAGCCCACTTATTTTGGTCATCAACATGTAAAAGAGTGCTAAATCCATTAGCAACAGAAATTTTGGACTCAATTGTGGTTGTAAGTCGAGGACTACCTGTAATGTGGATATAGAGAAACATTATAAAAATCATAGTAATTGGCAATAACTAGTTGAGAAATAGACACGTTACTAAAGGTGTAAGCTCAGAATGAGGTGATATAGTGATCAGCAGTGCGGAAGCTACAAAGCTAGCCAATGAGATTTCAGTATATGACAATACTCTATAGACTTAAATGCAGCAATCTTCTTTAGATCAATGTTTTTGTCTCTACCAAGCTTTTCTACATGTGTTTTGTTACAAATGTAACAAAATGTAAAACACTCCTGTTTTACACAAATGGATTTAACCTGGGTAGTTTTTTATTGTAACATCATTTGTTTAAAAAAGGCAGAAAATATATTGATCATGCCTAAATATTTATCTGCTAAATATTTATCTGCTATTCAATCAATTTATTTTACTTAAACAACAGGAAACTGTTTATTATTATTATTATTGATCATCGCACAGTCAGCCAGATGTTCAGACTGGATTTGGCATTTTTGTCTACCTATCGAATCCTTCCCAAGGACCTGCGATAGGCAGATGTGGATGTTTGATGGTATTACAGATATTGTCGCAGGATGGAAGCAGTTCCTAGTAAAGCCACCTTTTGCAATTGACTAATGGCGAATTTGTCAATAATAATTTGTTAATACTACTACTACTACTACTACTACTACTACTACTACTACTACTAATAATAATAATAATAATAATAATAATAATAATAATAATAATAATAATAATAAAGTTGGAAGGTCATCTAGTTCAACTCCCTGCTCAGGCAGGAAACCCTATACCATTTCAGACAAATGGCTGTCATACAGTTATCATACAGTTATTTACATGGCCCTAAGATGGCCAAATGCAAATTTCCATTCAACTATTTTTTTTCATTCCTGGGCCACACCTTCATACTATGCACCTATCTTGAGATTCCCATTTTCTGCATAGCATATGAAGTTTAGTTTTGGCTATTACACTTTCAGCAGTAAAAAATATTTTACTATAATAGCATCCTGATTGAAGGGATTCGGTAGTCTCCTTAACATTCCTTTCCTTGTATTTTTTTCACTCGTGGTGAAGAGTGAGAGATATCACTGTGATATGGGTTTGCACACATGTGGGAGGTGGCTCTTTCTCAAGTGGCAAAACTGTTACTTGGAACATGTTCTGTGTGACAATTCTACACCAGCAAAGAGGGTTTTTTTTATATAACATAACAAGGTTTTCCACAAGCTGTTGAACCTAATATTCCAAGTGAAAAAAGCTGAATTGCTTTTGTATTATTTAATACAAGAGGAGGAAAAAAACAACAATTTAATCACATAAGTAAATGATTGGCAGCACACAATGTGATTTGTAATACTGATATTAATTTCAGTGTGGTTTAATTATTTACCATTGGTTTTGAACTACATATAGAGGTAGACCTCATTTAGTGACTATCTTGTTTAGCAACTGGTCACAGTTAGAATAGTGTTGAAAAGGTTAGGGTTACAACGATTCCTTGCATTTACATTACTTATAACCAGCTGAGATACACTGGCTTAGATTGAAATAGACTTACCAGGAGAAATGGTGCTTTATAGCCTTTAGGCTGTTCCTTTCATTTCCTCTGATTTCTTTCTGTTCTCTTTCCCAGTTTCTTAGACAAGTGCTGAGCCTTTTTCTATCACCTTACATGGGAGATTTTTTTATTGACTTTTTAAAAATTACAATCTTTAGTGCTTAGTAAATAACATGTTGTCTGGGTTCACATATTTAACATTAACTTCTTCAATATAAATCTGTTCAGTACTGCACAATCCAGTATTTTTCCCTGATCCTCCTTTCTTCCCCATATTTTTCCCATTTCCCCCTCATTACACAGTTACAATTCTTGTTACTATTAATGTATACAAAGTTAGATATAAACATCCTCATATTTTACCAATGTTATACAAATAATAATATCAATTCATAAATCAATATCCTGTTTTTCATGTTCTTATTAAGGTTTAATTTCCCATCAATATTTGAAATATCTTTGTCAGTTATGATTTTCTCAATATTAGTTACATTTATATAGTTAAATAGCCATCCTCTTATTTTCATATTTCCCATATCAAAAGAAAAAAGAATGCTATTTTAATTTTAAATCATAGCTTTCATTATAAAAATCTAATTATATCTAAGGGCCATCCATTCTTTTAATCATATTCAAACAAATATTTAAACATGTAATGCCCCCTCTAATAGGTCAAGTCTTCTGTTTTTTAAATCTAACTCTCACTTTCTTTCTTTGCCAAGTAGCTTTCCAAGCCAAGCCAATTAAATCGCCAAGGAATTTTCTTTCTATTTTTGTAAAAGTTGCTTTGAAGGAAGACAATTTAGGTAGGGTATTTTTTGGGGGGGAATTCTGCCCATTTATATTCCTTAAACAATTCCCACTTTCCTTCTCCCTTAATTTCTCTTTTCATTTTTGACTCCCAAATTGTGACATTTCCCCTGACAACTCCATATTCCATTTTTTAAAATCTTCTTCCTTATCATCAGGTATGTTTTGCAGATCTAAGGGGTAAAGCATCTTTTCCATTTTCGTTGTTATGGTTAAATCTTGCAGTATTTTATATGTATATGGTAGTTTATATTTCCCTTCTTTTATCTCTTCCGTCTCTAGGTCCATTTCCTCTGCTTCATCTTCTGATTTCTGGTTTATTTGTTCATACTTTGTAGTCGATGTCTGGGTATTTTCTAGTTGCAGATTTAGTTTGGAGATTTGCTCATTTATATTATCTAAATTATTTTTAGTCTCATTATGGTTTCTTTTTGTATTCTCTGTGTGTGAGGATATTGTTTGGTGAATTAGTTGTAGCATAGAGTATATTTCCTTCTGAAAGGTGTTTATTTTTTCTTGAGGCATCATTCCTGGAGATCCTCTAGTATCACCAATCTTAATAAGAGTAGAACAAAGTTTCATCTAGTTTTCTGGTCTTTATGTGTAGCCTTTATAATTCAATAGGTTCCAGAATATGGGTCCAGTCCTGAAATCAATATTTTGTAGTAATCTTTTGTCTCAGGTGTCCAAGAATTAGGCAAGGTTGTAATCCGCAATGTTCAAAGTGTTCAAAGTGTTCAACCACTCTGAAAACAGCTCAAAAGTCTCTCCCAGCCAGACCTAGTCAAAAGCCAAATTTTTCTTTCTCTCCCAGTAATTCTTGAGATTAAAAGTCCAAGCTCAGTAAGTATTTATAGTCCAAGAAGGTCAGGGTGATAAGTATGTCAAAATATTTTCCTTTATTGCCAGTTGTTCTCCATTAAATTAGGAGTCACCAAGCAGCCAGGAAGCTAGTTGTAGTGCTATACTCAAATCAATAGATGTCATTCAAAATCCATTTTTCACTCTTAAGACAAAGGATTGATTTCTTATATTTCACCTCAATGTTTTTTTTCCAAAGAGAAAATCTTAACAATTATCTCAGTTCTCAAATTTATCGAAGCTGTAGCTTTATGTTACTTCCACTTCAGTGTTATGTATTTCTGTCTCCCATACAAGGAATTAAAATGCCACTTCCATTCACATTTGAAGGTTTTAGCTTCTTGGGAGCCTTTCCCAGGAAATTCAGTTGTAAAATAGTAAAGAAAGGATCGATGTTCTCACCTAGTTCCAAATATGCTGTTTATGATGGTAATTAGTGCTTTTCTTCTTCGGTTGTCAGCGGCTAATGGCTGGCCACAGGAATGTTGCCAGTCTTGCCCCTGCCAGTTTGGAGGGCTTTCCTCGGATCGAACAGAAAGACCGCCATCTATCCGTGATCAACGAGGAATCCTTCCTTCTTCATTGCCACTTCGGGGCAATTTTAGGCCCTTTTAGGGCCCCCAGCAGGGTGAAATCAGGTGCGGAAGGCAGAGCCCTGCCTTTCTGTGTCTCTCACCACAACGCAAAACCAGAAGTCTTCCATGGGAGACTTTTGTTTTGCAAGAAACAATGGGAAAAAAGTCCTTCTCTGTTTTTCCCACCATTATGGAACTTCTCATTAAATAATTGATAATTACTTTTATATGGACACCTCATGTCCATATAAGCAACTTATGTATTTGCATTTGACATTAGGATGCAAGTATGTAAGGGCAGGATTTTTTGCATTGACATCATCACATCCAAGTCCTCATTTTTCCATCACTGTTATTTGTGACATGTCCAGTATTTATGTTGAAATCTCTTGTAGGCTACTATAAATGCAGAAGAGAAACTCAAGGTGATGCAAGGGAAATGGGACCAATAGGAAAAAAAACACTTTATCATGTTTGATGGACATGAAAAAAAGCTAGAAAATTCTGAATTCAAATATATACAGTACATTGATTCAGAAGACTTTAAAGATTAATATGTACAATTGACATTACCCTCACTAATGAACTAACCCCAAGTAGCAACTACTTAAGGTAGGTTGAGTGTAGTGATTTTAACTGAAATTCTGTTGTGGAAGAAGAAAGTACAATCAGGCCTCCTGAAGCATTGTAGTCTTTAATTATTCCAGAATCTCTTGAGAAACAAAATCTGCCAGGCATGGTTGCTTCTAGGAAGTATTGTTAACTTTATCCTTCAGAGAGCAGAGACACAAGATGATGAGTGCCTATGCTCAAGAGAATCCTTACCAACAGAGAAAACTTAATTGATATAGTGGAAATCAACAATAATGCCAGGAAAGTAGAGATCTAAGGCTTGGTTTTTAAAAATGTTTACGAAAGAAGGTAATTTAAAATGTTTACTGTATTTTAGTCAATTGGATAATCATCTGAAAGTCCATACTGAATTGATGTATTAAAGGGATACTGAAACTAATGATATGGCCACTTAATACTCCCCCTTAGGAGACTTTAGGTATTGCTAGATATTTGTGTACTAGTTTTGAGTGTTGTTAGATCATTTCCTGTGGCACTTACATAAAGGGCAAACCGTATTCAAAGAGAGAGGAAACCAATACCTTTACTCATCTTGTCAGCTTCTCCCAGCCTTACCTTCATCTTTTCCAAGAACATCTTGCAGCGGGAAAGTCTTCATATGTATAATTCAGTACTTGGAGTCTTCCCCAAGTGTTTCATGATCTAAAGACACTATTTTAATTTTTTATACTTTAAGTTTTCCTCACATCAGACATCTACAGGACTGTGTATTTGGCATGTCAAGGATGCAATACTGTTGTGGCATATTATTCCATTATCACCTGTGTGCAGCATTCCTAAATATCCTGACATATTGCTAATGTCAATGGGAAGAAATTGACTATCTTATCATGAAAAAGCCAAAGCATTGAACTGTACTATGGTTTTTGAGGCTTTATGTCTGGCAGTGATTAATTAAGATATTCAGTTCAGATGCATTAGACATATGTATTCCAAGAAACTAGAAAGAAAGAGAGGAGCAAGGTGGACAGATCTGCTTAAAATGGCAGTAAGTGCACCACTGGAAGGCCTGAAGTACCAGGTTAGAAACAGATCATCATGGAGAAAATCTATCTGTGTGTTCACTAAGAATCAACACTGACTGGATGGCACACAATCAACTGATCAATCCATTAAAAAAAAAACAATAAGCAAAGATATTTACTCCAATTTAATCCAAAGAAATTTCAGCCAATAGCAATTCCTAGAAAATTCTTGAAAGAACTAGATATGAATTTGTGCTTTGGATATAGACTTTTAATATCTTTTGGTCTGCTGTTCTCAATCTACACTGATTTCAAAACACAGTGGATTGTCTCAGAAACAATAGTAAGTGCTGTAGAGAGACAAAGTTATCAATATGTTTGGAACAGCAGAAATACATCTCTTGCTCCCATGATCAATATTAGCTTCCCACCAAATAATTATGAGGCTTCTATCCAATGCATATATTTTATTCATTTGGAAGAGAAGTTAATTTGTATTATTACTGGGGAGGGGACTACCTGGCTATGGTTGAGATCGACAGGATTCTTAGGATGATAGATTGCAATATTAAAACCTTCTGTTTCTTGTAAACATTGATATAGTAATTGATTTTATGGCTATTTGGAAGGAATGGCCCTTGTTGTGAAGAGTAGTGATATTCAAACATCTGATGCATCTATGGACAATTTTGAGACTCCTGTATTTCTATAAACAATCTTTTCGTAACAGTAGATTCTTATGGCCAATAAAAATGGCAAATTATTCCAATGTCCACCATTGGCAAAAATATCAAAATCCTGGAATGTGTGGAGCCAAACTGAGATTTTTGTTTGTTTGTGGGCATTCTTTCTTCAATAAAATGAATTTCTGTTCAAAGATTAGCTGTTTTCTGTAGCTTCTTGACAAAGGGGTACTGATATCAATGTCTTGGTTGAATAGACATTTCCCCCAAAATGTTTTTTTTCTGTCTGCTTTTGTGGGTTTTATTATTCTATCGATGTATCTGAAAGGACATTTGTAAGGATAGATAAATCATACCCATATATTATTCATTATATCTATGCACCTAAAGTAAGTAAATAAACCTGCACATATCTATGAGAAATATTGTGCCTTTTCTACACAATTGTGATTTTTTTTTTCTAGAGCAGTTGTTCTCACTCTCATTCATTCCTATTATCACTTGGAAGTGCAATTTACTCCTATGGTTTCATTCAATGAGGGAAGATTATTGGGGAGAATTGCTGGGAAGATTGTATTAACCTATAAGCAATATTAGGGCTCCTGCAATCTTTTGTGGCACTTTGCTCTGTAAGTCAATACTTTCCTTTGGACAACTGAAAGACAGCTGATTCCTATGGCTTTTTGAAATAAAGAAAGAAAGAATAGATGCTGTGGAATAGTAATGAATTCAAGGCTATTAGAGTACACTCTCAAATTTACTTGTGAGCAGTATTGTAATTCTTTGTAGATTGCTGTTCACATATATTCCTTTGGGCAAATGAAAGCACAACAAATTCCTAGGGCTAATAGGAGGAAATGGATATTGCTGTGATTGTGATATATGAACATTTGAATTGCTGGCAGTACAATTTTATGTCTCCAGGAGCAACACTGGTGGTCCAATAGGTTTTTTTATGAAGCTTCTGATGGCACTATAAATTAAAGAAAATTCATTCATTCATTCATTCATTCATTCATTCATTCATTCATTCATTCATTCATTCATTGTTAGAGAGGGCACTATGGCAGAAATGTTATGATTTCTAGGTATTGAGGCTATTCCATCCAATATCAATAAATATGACAAGGGTTGTTCCTTATTTTATGTGGTTTCTGTTTATGGCAAATATATTTAGTCACATTAGTTCTCCTATCTGCTTGTCATGCTGGTATTCTCATCCCAATGGATACTTATGCCATTTTATTACCTCTCATTCCTTTGCATCTTAAGAAAGAATAGCTATTTTTAGAGGATGGTAATAAAGTTAGTACTTCGAGGAGTTTGAAACTAACACCTTAGAGTAATTTTGGGCCCCACTGGAGTTTCTGCCACTTCTTTTTATTCCACAGTATTCAACTGCCACTCAATATCATCTGTTTACTTTGACCATTCGGAAGGAGAAGCAATACTGCAGACTGATACTGTTATTGGATCCATGGATGTTGGCATAGCCTTTCAGAGGATGCTTGAGCCAAATGGGGGTTCATTCTATGTTTCTATATTGCTTATGATTGCATTCCAATAGAGTTCCGTGCCTTCAGTTGACACCTATTTGTTTTGTTTTCACTCAGTGGAAGTGATTACTGCCGAAGAATGGGCCCATTACCTGTGTTATGGTACTACTGGGCTAGCTTTTGGTGCATGTTCCTACCATTTTGTTTAAGGCTGCTACCAGCTGTCTCAATCACTAGTTTGAAGGACTCACAAAAATTGTGTTTTTAATAAAATGTGTTAGTTTAGAAAATGATACCAGATTCTTCTGGTTTTTTTTGGGGGGGGGTGGTTTGCTAGACTGGACCAAAACTCTACAGATTCTTAATAAAGTTTTGGAGATTTTTAATTCATGTCCCAACTGAGCAGAGGAACAGACCTGAACCTTACCACCAGAAGGGTGCTGTGTATTTTTCCAACAAAATCTATACAAAGGACACCTTTGAGTGAAGACAAGTTGGCCTAAACATAAGCTCCAAATATCTGCTTTCAGACTTCTTGCTCGCATAGAAGCTAAAATATATGCCATTGAACACTTTCTCTTGAAAAAATGTGTTCCACATGAATGGAAAATACCTGGCCCAGAATGTTTTTATATGCATGAAAATGAGGGAAAGCAGAACTGCAAAACTTCAAGATTGGGATTTGGATTTATAAAACTCGAATGGAGCTCATAAGAGCAATTAGGTTAAAACAAATGGACAAAGCCTCCATTTACTTCTATATTTTAGCCAGGTTCTAGCACAAGTTTTCTTAAGCTTTGTAGTGTTATGATCTTTTAAAATTAGATTTGAATTTATGTGATTTCCCCCAAAAAATAAAACTTAAGATTTCATTAGGGTTAGAGTTGAGAAAAAAGATACCATTTACTTTTAATAATTAAAATTTTAATCCGTGTACTAGAGATATTTTCAAAATTTGAAGTATCACAATTGCCCACAGCAGGTTTATCCAGATAGAATTTGAGCAGGTTTTGCTCCACTCTTGCATTTACAAATTTAATGAGCTTTTAAAAAGTTTTATAGCCAATCTCTGTGTCCAAATCACACCAGGCATCCAGGCTAATTAGCTCACCTAGCAAAGAATACAGTTTGGTGTTTATTAAACATCAGAAACTATTAACAACAATTAACTGGCAAAACAGGACAAAAGGTTGGCAAAAAAGGAAAAGAGAAACATGAAATAGGCAATACTTTTATATTATCTAATGTAACTTTATTGAATGGAAACAATACTGCAGGTAATTAGTATGGACAATCTCACAGAAAAGCCTTTGATTATTGAAGTTTTAACTCTTTTATGTACATAACAGTAGAACAGAGATGGAAAGTGGGACACCAGGTAATCCTCTATTCTGCTCCATTATGGAAACCATTTGGGGATGATAAACCTGTTACCACAGGTAAAGCTTGTCCTTGTAAACAAAAAAGAGATTGAGATGTGCTATAAGGACATTACTCTATAAGACTTCAACACTCAAGAAAGTGGACTAGATGAATCCAAGCACTCCATTTTCACTCAATCTACTGTTGTAAAGATAAAGTGGAAACTGAAAAAATTAACTCCTTTAAAATGTATATACTATACAGTAAAAATAGAAAAATAATAGCTAGGGCTGATTCTAGAGACCTCTTCAAGTCACATCAATGAGTAAGGAGCACAATGATTATGGCTCCTGGGAACTCCATTTCCTCCCATAATATAGCAAGATAAGGACCTGAGGGAGGGAACAGTTCAATCACACTGGGTGCATTCCTTTCCTACTCTTTGCATGTTTTTAATTAAGAACAAAACCAAACTTTGATTTGGAGGCAAACAAATGTTTAACATCATATGTAATAAAGTCCAAAGCAGTATCTGAAACTATTAGCTCTGCTTGCTGTTGTTACATTCCTTGCTGTTCTGTGGCCAGCTGCAAGATATCCCCTCTAGTCTGTTTTGCCAACTGTTAGGGCAGTGATCAGATGCCAGGCAACTGGTTCTTTTGGATCCAGAGACAATAAGCACATCAGTAAATAAAGGGATTTTAAGCTTTATTATTAGTTCAAGCGAACAGATTTAAAAGCAAAATATAAAAAGCATCACACCAAGCAAGATGCTATCCAAATCTCTTATAAGCTGCCAGGAGCTTCTTAATAATGACAGCAGGAATACCCCAAGGATAGCTAATTTCCAGTTCTAGGTTCCATGCAGAAGTTTCCAAACAACAACAACAACCCCAAGATTTTTATCAAAACCTGACCTCATGCTTCATGGCCTTGCTACAGTCAAGTGACTACAAGATTTCACCTTGACTGGATGGCACATGACTTTGGGATGGGAACCAAAAGTCTGAGATTTTCACAAGTTTGCAGCTATGTAAAGATTCCTCCCCCCTTTCTCCTTTATTCAGTAAACAAGAATGTTAGCTCAGGATGAGTATTAAACTCCTAGACTTTTCTTAATATGAAGGAGAAATCAAAATATGTCACTAAGCTCCTTGGAATAACAATGGTCTTCTGCATTGCCATGACACAATCTTCCTGTCATGGTTCCGACAGATAAAACTCTTCAAAGAACTTCGAGGCATTGTTTACCTTAAAGAATCTTTATTCAAGAAGCATAACATCGGCACTAACATAATCAAAGCCAAAAACTGAACACCCCCCCTTGATCACATAGTATCAAAGCACAATTCCCTCCTCCAATTAACAGTCATAAATCACATTCCCCAATTAGTTTAAAGCGCGGGCTATTCCCCAATTAGTTTAAAGCGCGGGCTTTCCTTCCAGCTCTCCAGCCCGCCAATTCTTATCATCTCTTATTTCAACAACCTTGATTCTCACGTTATGAGAATGTCTAGCTGAACTCTCATGCACATCCCCCCTCCCCAGCATCATCTAACTCTAAAAGCAAAAAGAAGAAAACGGCTACATCTCCATCTGTTGTCAAAGCAAAAACATCCGATGTTAGCAGCGTTGACACTTCCCACTCCTTCCCAATATTAAACCATAACATGCTGGTAGCAAAATAAAGCTTCTAACACCTTTATCTGCTTCTCTAAAGCTGATGATGGTATTAAACCTGGTGCATTTGCACAAATTGTATTGTTTTTGGCTTTATAAACTACATTTATGTATATTAATTCCCATAGGTATTCAGTGCACACAAGTTGCATGTGCAATGGTGTTACTTGTTAATACTTGAAATGAACTTTTTCTTGAATGCTTAAATATTCAAAGCAAACAAATACTTGAAGACATTAAGCTCAAACATCATTTGATCCTTTCATCAGAAATTTCTATTACACTGATGATGTTGAAGAGGTTTGCTTATGTTCATGAACTTAGTCAAAGACCAGTTGCATAACCTTTGCCCTCTTTCCATGCATTTGTGAAGCTAAATAAGACTTTTACCAGCTACAGTAACCCCATCAGTTATCTGTGCAGTACTGTAAACAATGAAAATCTTATTATGTACTTAGAATTCACAGTGCTATTTCCATGGTAACTCTGTTTTCATGTCAAATCTTTAATGAATAGGTAATGAAAAAAATGCTGCATTTACAACTTCATTACTTTTTTTTTTTTTTAAAAAAGAAACATCACCAGTAAATTGGAATGATATAGGCTGTCATTTTTAGAACATGACAAAGTTCACATTCAGATGCCAAGGTTGTCATTTTCAAATGGCAAAGTAAATTTCAGAAATATACATGGTCTTGTGGGTATATATCTCTGTCTCTCTGAATTCATTGTATGTACACAAAGACAGATATTCAAATTACTACATTTTGCTTTTAAAGGTAAGTGCATAAAAACTTACAGAAGTGATGGGAGGGGCACAAAAGGTTTGCGATGTCCCAAAGATTACGATGTGAATCTTAATACAGGTTGTGTAATTTAATGGATAAATAAATTATAGAAGTACTGACTCATATACATATTATTTAGGGTAAGGTGGAAATATATCAGAAATGTATTGTACTGGAGACAACACTTTTCTTCAAGAAAGAACAGACAAAACAATTCTAGTCACTCAGGTGAATCAATTGAAAGGAAGCTGCCAGCTAATATAAAAAAGGGTATAATCACCGCATCTAACTACAACACCAAATCAATCACTGAGCCATCAAATGGGAATGCTTGTTGCCCTGACAGATTCATCCTACAGCAGTGGTTTTCAACCTTTTTAATGCTGCGACCCCCAACCGGTTGTAAGTCGAGGACTTTCCCTGCCCGGGAGTGCCACGCATGCGTGGTTCCGCCCCCTGCGCCGGCCGAGGCGTAGCTGGCAAGCGGCAGAGACGGAGCAGGCCGACCACCAGCTGGCCCAGCCCAAGGGAGGTAAGGCACCCGTCGGAAAAGGGGAAAAAAATGGCGGACAGCCTTGCTTGGCGACCCCCGTGAAATGGTCGATCGACCCCAAATGGGGTCACGACCCATAGGTTGAGAACCACTGTCCTACAGAGTGTGTCTCGTGAAAGGAAAGATCTACTTGTCAGAAAGGAAAAATCCAGTTCAGCTAAAAGGGAGGACCCACTGATGGCATCTTCCTAAGAGGAAATGAAATGAAAGGGAATCTGGAAGGGAATGAGTTTCAAAACATAATTCTAACTCTGTTAAGGAAGTTAGGACCAAATGCGACATGGCGACAAAGTACATCTGATATTTGCCAGCTTGGTTTCCAGATGCAAATGGTGTTCATCAATAAACTTTTAGTTATCAGTCAGAGGAGAATTTCTTGTGCTTTTCCTTCAGACTTGAGGAAAATCTTTCCTCAGAAGCCTGATCATAGAGGGGAAATCCTCTATTGGCACCTGCTGGGGAAAGGGGAGGTTATAGATTTTCCAATAGCTGGAGCATGGCAGGGAGAGGTCATCTCCACACCTGGTGCCATCCTATGAATCCTCTCCACCTGCAATCACTAGTTGCATTTGAAAACACTGTTTGTTAATGTATTAGTCATCCCACTGGTTTTGACCTTCCCAAGAGTAGCAGCTATCTCTGCTCCCTAGATCTCATGCCAGGCATGCATAATACTGTACAAGGCATTGCTGCTCCATATTTAGTCTTTTCTCTCACTCCAACCAAGCTGGTAAATCAACCCTAATGCCATTGCTCTGCATTTACAGTAGCACAGAGGAAGATTCATTCTTAAAACTGCTTTTCTTGTAGGCGACAAGTTCACTGTCCCTTCCACAAATTATGTCAATTCTTAGCTTATGGTAACTTGGATAGTCTGAATTATTTCCCTTTATCATTTTATATAATTTTATGGCAGTATATTTCCCAATTCTGGAGATGAGCAGTAGCAGCAATATGCTTGGACAGCTGGATCACCAGGAGCATAAAATCAGGAGGAAGATAATGATTTCAAGAGGAAAAATAGCCTTGTCTTTTAGGTTAAATCTCAGCTCAGTTGAGGTATGATGATCAGTTGCTAAATGTACACACACAACTATTTGTGTCTTTTGGTCAATATTTAACTCCAGTAAATTGCCTGGGCTAATCCCTGCAGTTTTCTTGGTAAGATTTTCAGATTTGCTATTGCCTTCTTCCTAGGGCTGAGAGACAGTGACTGGCACAAACTCATTCCACTAGCTTTATTCCCACACCTACAATGCATGGGTTTCTGGTTTCTATCCTAATGACTTTAACCATGACATCAAACTGACTTTCCTTCTGTCATGATCAGATGGCATAAAATGTTTCACCAGGCTTTCTGAATTCCAGATGAGCTGCAACATACTATGAAAGTATGCTAAGAAATGGTCAAGTGATTTATCATTAGGTTTCTTTTGCCTTTAGTACCGTATCTAAAACTGCCTTAGTTGGGGAAATTCATTACTATGAATAAATATCTGTATCTAAGAAAGACAGTGACAGTCCTTCCTACATACTTGATTGTGTATTTCTGAACTTGACAACACTCCAATGTAATCTAATAAAGTTGCATAGTATCTCTTACCTGAAACATGACAAGGATCAGAGATTATCATCACCTTTTGAAGTTGAATTTGAGAAGAATATCTACTTCCTGGTCCGTTTCTTTACTCATCACTGGTTTTGCTTGTTCACATGCCCTCTTCAGGCCTCGCTCTGTCCTTCTGGAGAATGGAATTTGGATGGGAACCTGATTTTACTAGACTTCAAAGCCCCATCAACAAAGCCAATGGCTGTGGGGTATACAGGTTCATACAACAATCAAGAACTACCATTGCCTAGAAAATGCCTATGTATGGTTTGCTATTTTATAACCCCATATATGAATTAATGAAAACATTTCTGTATATTTTACAATGTAGGAAGGCAATCATATTTCATACGGATATCAGTAATGGGACATAGAGCTCCAAAAGAAAGAATTCTTCTCCTTAACAAGAATTAATATTACAGAAAACACGGATTCTACATTGCTGAAAACAGACTAATGAGCAGAAGCCGGGCGCCCAGCTACAAAAGCTTTCATTCTCTAATTGTCAAAAAGCATTAAACATCAAGTATTTATTCTGTAGCAGCAGAAGAGGGAACAGACTTCAGTGCCTCCCTCACCAGAGGTTGCCTCTAATTGTCATGCATAGATTGCAATAGAGGCTATGGAGAGAAATTTGTTTGCATTTATTAATCAAAAGGAGTCAAAAGCGCACAAAGATATCATCAAGGCTCCCTTGTGTTAGGGGAGGCTGACAACTAAAATTTCTGATGAAGTGTTTGCAGAATGTTTGCAATCTGTTCAAAGCCTTTTTACTTCACAGGTGCAAACCTTTCTATCTGTTACATCAAAGAAACAATTGAAAAATTAAACATAGTCAACATTGCCATACAAGTTTTAATCTTCTATTTTGAAAGGACAATGGGGGAGAGAGAATTAATTTCAAAACAGAATCCTTGGTTCTCTCATGATTCATGTTTATACATTAGTATTTCATTTGGTTTTTTTAAATGGATGTTTGGGTTTAGCCCAATTTCATCCTTGCTCTTTTATGATAGGGTGAAAATAAGAAAATAAATAAATAAATTCTTCTTGCATTAATATCATGGATATCATGGTATCATGGATTGCAAATGTCACAGACAAGTTAACTAAAGGCACACCACAGAAAATAAGAGTATTAATTATTTTCCTGTGTTGCTAGAAAAAGTNTTCAAACACAACATATCCTATAGTATAGTATTAATAATTTCCCCTCTTTAAGTATATTTTATGTATACTGAACAATTGATTGAACAGCTATGTTAGACTGCTGACATTAACAAAAATAGACATTTTCTTTGTGCTCTTATCAAGATATGTGATACATTCGCCTATGCAGGCCTGAATAGTCAAGATCTGGGAGAAAAAAGGTTTAATATACAATTGTTTGGGTGCTGTGTTCAGTTTATATTGACACAATATTAGTTTGGAGACAATGAGCCTTTTCAGATGTTTTGGCTGCCTTTCAGCTAATACATATAATTCAGATGTTTGGAGAGAAAAATGAATCGTGTGGTAAATGCATGCAAGCTGTCAGTCACAATGGGGGAAAAACACGAAACATAACATACACCGACAGAATTTGCAAGAATAAGTGCCTATTGAATGCTGCTATTTTCAAGAATCTAAATGAAGCAAGACAGATTAGAATGAACTTCAGAAAAAGTAAATGGGTCAAGCACTGAGAATCAAATTCTGGGATAGGAACTTTAATGTCCTAACTAGGGGAAGGGAAATAAGCTATTAGGAGAGAGGAGAGAGAAAGGTTTTGTAGAAAAAGAATAAATATGTTTCTTCACAGTTATAGCAGAGCCACATCAAATCATCCTATTCATTCCTTTTTTTTTTCAAATTACAAAAAGGAAAACCCAGTAATCAATCTCCTGCCATCTAGCTGTTGCAGCAATCTGGTGGGTTTGACATCCTTTGCCAACTATTAAAACAGTCCCCTTACGGCTACTTAGACAATAAGAATAGCACCACCTCGAGTTGACTGCAGGAAAAAAGATTCTGTTCCAACTTTGTCTAGATAAATTCAGAAAACGCACTGCAATCTCACCAGAAATTTTACATCTGCCTCTCCCTTCAACTAATCAATTAATTATTTTTCCTTCGTACATTGCCATCGCCCCTTAAGTTTAGTTAGTTCACATGAATTCAATATATATGCAATACAGCTAACATTCATAGAAGTATACATTAAAAATTGCACACATTCCTTTTTGCTGTAGAGAGAAAATTAGCGACAGGAATACAAAAAAAAAAAAATTAAAGAGAAAAGTTTGGATGAGGATGTTTTATCTGATGGGCACAGAAAGGTTCTTTCTGTTGTGATTAGAATTAAAGTTCCAATACTGTAAATACTATAAAATTTTATACTAGTTTTCCTCAATCTGTTGAGGCAGCTGCTCCCAGAATTAATCATTTATTCCTTCTTTTTTATCTTATCTTTGAATAAAAAAGAGCAATATATGCAGAAATAATAGACAAGATTAATTAATTTCATAATCATAAAAATATTAAATATAGTCCCGCTATTGAGGTAAATCCAGTTAAAAATAAACTTGTGAATAAAGGGAACATTTTTTTCAATTAATGATCAAGAATTGCCTTGTGACTCTTCTGTACTAGAAGATTGAGGATTGACTAAGCAATATCCTTCTCAATGTGTGACAGCCAGTGAACAATTCAGTACACAGTACGTATATCCTCCTTCACCCTAGTTGACATGTGATTTCCAAGCACTATCATATTACAAGATAATGAAATATTTTGAAGTGTCAAACTACATTCATCATTATTACAAAACTGCTTAGTGTTTGCAGACCAAAATAAATCTGGATAGAGTCATTATGAGATAAGATTATTTGATTTAAATGTATAAGAATGGATACTCAAGGTCTGGAACTTTAACTGAACTATGAATACCAAACAGTTAATTTCTGACAACTAATAATGCTTTTTAAAAATTTCAGCTATAGTTTTGCATAAATCAGGACTGATCTATGACATCTGGATCACCACTGGTAAACCTTGGTTTGCATTTACATACCACTAGATCAGTGGTGGGATTCAAATATGTGAACAACTGGTTCTCTGTGTGGATGCCACTTCTGGAAATACATTCTGGGCCTTGGCAACAAAAAATTAGCTACTGGTTCTACCGAAGTGATGCGAACTGACTGAATCCTACCACTGCACTAGATATGTGCATTACTCTCAGGGCAATCTAGCTGAATCACTCAATAATATGTTTTTACTCCAATGCTAGCCACATCATATTTCATGCTTCATTCCAAGGCCACTTGATTATATACATATTTAATGGCTAACAAAATAATGTCTGTCCTTTCAAAAGGTTGCTTCAGTCATTCAGTCTACTATACTTTTCTTTAATTTCTCTGAACTTTATGCATTATTATAACATTATAATATCACTTTCACTTTATACTTTATCATAGTATTCATCAAGATAGTGTTAGCCAAATAGTATTTGGGCTCATAGTATCCATTCCTTGATTAGATAAATAGATAGATAGATAGATAGATAGATAGATAGATAGATAGATAGATAGATAGATAGATAGATAGATAGATAGATAGATGGATGGATGGATGGATGGATGGATGGATGGATGGATGGATGGATGGATGGATGGATGGATGGATGGATGGATGGATGGATGATAGATAGATAGATAGATAGATAGATAGATAGATAGATAGATAGATAGATGATAGGCAGGCAGGCAGGCAGGCAGGCAGACAGGCAGACAGTTTTCTGAGTCAATGTCTTAGACAACTTGGCTTCTCTATAGAACATAACTAAAAATTCTATGATAATGAGACTGTTGATGATTACCAGGTAGCATTGGTTATCATTAGGCATTTGATGAATGTTTTATGGAATAGATATACATTACTGAAGACAATGTAGAATATGACAATGCTTACAATGTTGTATTTTACAAAAAATATTTTTATTAAAAAGTTTTGCAGTACTAAAAGATAACACAAACTGAAATCAGAAGAAAGGAAAAAAAATACAAACTGCAAAAAAGAAAGCATGAAAAAAGAAAAACAAAAGAAAAAAATTATTGAAAAAATATTTAAAGAAGCAATCCCCATTCTTCGTTGAAATAAGCATAGGCAAATTGCTAGTTCCCCACCCCTATAAGATTAAATATATGGTTCCCTTCTTCCTTGTTGGTCAGTCCATTTGACTACTTTCTGCTCATTGAAAATTTATTGTTTTGCTTCTAGCACTTCTATGCTTTTTGCCATTCAGAGAGATATCTTCCTTTCTACACATCAGAAAGATTCCTTTAGCTTAACATGAATCTCAGTTGCCCAAAGGATAGCAGAGCTAATTGAGGGCTAATCAAGCCCTGAGGAAAAAAGATTTTCTGAAATAAAGCACAGGCTAATACAGAGTCTTAGAATTGTGCTACTTTTTCATGTAAGGAAGCATCTGTCACTTTCCAAAGCATCTCAATTCTGTTCTTCCAACAGCCTCCTGGAAACAAACTGATAAGTAGTGCAAATTGTTCTAAATGTGCTGAACCACACATGCCTACAGTTTCCAAACCATTTTCAACAGCAGTCTAACAGGAGCCTTTTATTATAACAACATGATCTCCTGTTTGTTATATACCCCAGTAAATACAGGTAGCCAGTACTACTGAAAATCTTTTTTATAACTTTCTGCTCTTTTCTATAATCTAAGATATTCCATTTTAGAGTTCATTCAGGAGAGGAAATGTTTGAGGTCAGCTCTTAGGTCTCTATTTGCTGTTTCCCAAGGGAAGTCAGACAGTCCGATGAGATTCTTTAAACTGGTGATCAACAATAAAGAAACCTATCTGACCCAGTATGAGAGCTGTTCTTTGCTTGTGCTTTACACTAATTTCATCAGATTCACTGTTCCCGGGAAAGAATCAACTACAGAGATGATAACAGACCCAAAGGCAACTGCAATGTCTCTCCAAGTGATGGTGGAAGACTTACTCCAACACCAACAGGAGATGGAAGCAGAAATGCAGAACTTATAGGTGATAGTGCTTCAAAATAAAAAATATAATTCATTTAATTATTCTGCAAATTTATATGACTGTCTATCTTAATTAAGTAAATCTGGGCAGCAAACAAAGCATAAAAACAAAATATACATGCATACATTTTTGATCATCAAGTCAGTGTAGACTCCTAGTGACCGCAAAGATTTTCTCAATGTTCTTTCAGGTTCTTCTAATGGTACATCCATCATCACTGAACAGTCCATCCACCTTGCCCATCCTCCTTTCTTTCCTTCCACCTTTCCCAACATTGTTGTTGTTAGTTGTGAAGTCATGTCTGACCCATCGTGACCCTATGGACAACGTTCCTCCAGGCCTTCCTGTCCTCTACCATCTTCTGGAGTCCATTTAAGCTCACGCCTACTGCTTCAGTGACTCCATCCAGCCACCTCATTCTCTGTCGTATCCTTCTTCTATTGCCCTCAATCTTTCCCAGCATTAGGGTCTTCTCCAGTGAGTCCTTCAGTCCTTCCCAACATTAGAGCCTTCTTTAATGCTTCTTTAGAGCCTTCTAAAAAGCTAGGTCTTTGCATAATGTGTCCTTGAGATTTATGCTTCCAGGGAGAAATCTGGGTTGATTTAGTCAAAACTCCATCAGTTTGCTTCCTTGTCTGTCCATGAAATTCTTGGAAGTCTTCTCCAAAATCAACATTCAAAAGCACCAATGCTATCAATACTATTCCTATTCTGCTTCTTCATTGCATATGAATCCACTACATATTTTTTCCTTAACTAAGTTGCATTTTGTAGTTTCTTTTTCTGAAACCTTGAAGACTACCAGAATATTGATATTACATTCAGAAACATAAAGCTGAACCCTCTTTCTGCCTGCTGGTGATTTATATTATAAGCATTCAACTTCTATAACATATTTCACTTCATACAGTGGAATAGATATTCTATAATCATCTAGAATATTTAATTAATATTAACTTATTTGGCTATCCTTAACACTGTTTCTAAAGAAATGCGATATTTGTTAAATATTTTCTTCACTAGCACCTAATGATTTGTATGACTTCATCCATTTCACTCTGAATTAACATTTCAATTCAGCTTCAATGCACATTTTGTAGGAATTGTCTTAACGTGTTGATGGGGCTTTGTTGAAAACTTAATTACAGAACCTCAATTAGTTTTCATTTTCATACAAAGCTCAGGCAAATGCATTTCCCTCCCTTTTTTGTCAGTAGGGGTAGTTTCTATAATGCAATAAAATTAAATATGACAGAATGTGAGAGAAACAGTTAATTCACAAAGAAATTGTTTTAGGCTTATAGTTTTAATTACATGCAATTGTGAACAAACATTCTATGAAACCACTCACTTCTAAAGCATTTTAACAAGGTGATTTCTCAACTACACATTGTTTTCTTAAAAAAAAAATGAGGACATGTTGATAGGTATAGCTTGCAGACAAGCAACAGGGATGCATTATGATAAAATCCTAGGATTCATTGGAATCTAATGCTTTTGTTCCATTCAAAACTTGATAAAGTGCCACCTCAAATATATATATAGAGAGATGAATGGCCTACTAGGCATTAAACTACATGAAACAAAGCTATCCATCCTTCAGCATTATGGCACAGCAAAACACTTCAGTTTCAGAGGGTTCACTAGATAGAACACCCCAGGAAATCATCTCCACAGGAAGGGTGAAACTATACTGCTCAAAAAAATAAAGGGAACATTTTTGCGTTCCCTTTATTTTTGTGAGCAGTATACTTTTATTGAGATTGGCTATAACAGAAACTTGCAAGTTTGATTGTGCTGCCCCTCTCCTCCTTCTTGTATGTATGTATGTATGTATGTATGTATGTATGTATGTATGTATGTATGTATGTAAGTATGTATGCATTATTTGAAAAACTAATCTGGCACTTATCGCATATAATTATCCTAAGTGGCTCACAATTATCAATAAAAATAGAGATAAAAGCAAAAGCACCCTTCCCATGAGGCATCAGGCCAAACAGCCTTTCAGCGGCACCCTATTCTAGCCTTACACTTGGATGAAAAGCCAGATCTTCATGGCTTTCTGGAAGGTTAAAAGGCTAGGGACCCCTCAAATCTCAGGTGGGAGGCTATTCTAAGGGGTTGAAGCAGCTACGGAGAAGGTTTACATCTCAGGTCCCATCAAATGAAAACATTTAAAGGAGGGGACCTGGAACACACACACAATATCTAATCTAGTAGGATAGGCAGATATCCTCAAGGAGAGACAGTCCATTAATAACATGGGCTAGTATTATGTAGAGTTTTAAAAGTAATAAACAGCCCTTTGAATTGTACCCAGAAAACAGCTGGGAGTCCTTGCAGTTCATGCAACAGTGGTGTAACTACACATGCTGCTGCATTTAGGACATTCTGGATAATCTGCAGCTTCTAAATGGACTTGAAGGACAAGGGGTCCTTGGTGGTCTCTGAGCTTGGTTGCTTTCTTGCAAATGTTTTGTTACCCAGTGCACTAAGCACTGATTATTTTATGTAGCTTGGATAATGAAACATCTTCAAGAAAACAACCAAGCTCAGAGACCACCAAGGACCCCTCATGTCAACCCTGAGTTACAAATATTCTCCTTTATTGCTACTTCAAGGCTAGCCTCACATAGAGTTTGTTGCAGTAACAAAACTGGAGGTGGATGTAACACAATTAAGTTAAAAGCTCCAGATAAATGGCAAATGATTGTTGAGAAGTACTAATGATTTGCCTACTCTCCAACAAAAGAAAAGTTAAATTAATCAGTGAGGGGGGGGAGAAGACCCTGAGGATCTATATATGTCATTGATTTTTAGTAGCAAGAAACAGATGGAGTGCCTTGTATAATCAATATACAAATTTGTCAATGAGTCAGACAGTCTCAAATCTTGATAACTAAATAAATAATTTGTGATTTTTGGCAGATAACATGGAGAGCTATGAGACAATGTACAATTTCATGGCCTTCTCCCACAGGAATTCTGGGAGTTGAAGTCCACAAGTCATAAAAGAGCCAAGGTTGCCTACCCCTGTTCTAGCCTAATCAGCAAAGAAGAAGCCAATCTTTCTGGTAAGATTTTCTAGCTTACACCTGAAGTAATTCTTTTATATATTGACTACTCTTAATTGCTGATTACACAAAGACTTCAAAATTCCAAATTTATCAAGATATATTCCCAGGGAGATTATCTAGATAGTTGGAATTTAAGCTATATACAGCCTATTTATGAGATATTTTATTTATATCTTACAAATATGAGATTACTCCTTTAAAATTAAAGTTTGGTGGAAATGTCCTGGTTGCAGCAAATAGTAATCAAACTCTAAAACTATTAAGAAGCTCCATCTTCCAATTCCCAAATGCAGAATGGAGAAGATAGCTGGAGGGGTAGCAGACACTTCTCTGAAAGTATCCTGAACTCAATGCAAGAAAAAGCCTCAGTCAGAAGAACAATAATTGTGGGATGAATACTGAAGCTTTGTAGTTTAACTGGAAGAAGGGTAACGGATCTGCAATTGTTAAAGGAACCATCTTTCTTGGTTATCTATTCTTTTTCACAAATATCACTTTTTAACTCTAGAAAGAGTACAGAGTACAGAGAAGAGCAACAAAGATGATTAGGGGACTGGAGGCTAAAGCATATAAGGAAAGGCTGCTGGAATTGGGTATGTCTAGTTTAATGAAGAGAAGGACGAGGGGGAACATGATAGCAGAGTTCCAATATTGCAGGGGCTGCCACAAAGAAGAGGGAGTCAAGCTATTTTCCAAGGCACCTGAAGGCAGGACAAGAAGCAACAGATGGAAACTAATCAAGGAG
This sequence comes from Protobothrops mucrosquamatus, assembly GCF_001527695.2. NCBI lineage: Eukaryota > Metazoa > Chordata > Lepidosauria > Squamata > Viperidae > Protobothrops > Protobothrops mucrosquamatus. The sequence goes on along the minus strand of NW_015388184.1, from coordinate 1,884 downwards.
AGAAGCAACCTAGAACTAAGGAGAAACTTCCTGACAGTTAGAACAATTAACCAGTGTTAGAACAATTAACCTGCCTCCAGAAGCGGTGAATGTTCCAACACTGGAAGTTTTTAAGAAGAGACTGGACAGCCATTTGTCTGAAATGGTATAGGGTTTCCCGCCTGAGCAGGGGGTTGGACTAGATGACCTCCAAGATCCCTTCCAACTTTTTTATTATTATTATTATTATTATTATTATTATTATTATTATTATTATTATTATTATTATTATTATTATTATTATCTGGAAAGGGGGGGAGAAGTAAGGATGAGGTACATTTCTACATCACTGTTTTTAATTAATTGGTGTAACTCTGAGTTAAAAACTTCCAATGGAGACAATTTTAATGGGAATTGTAAGCTCAATAGATTTTACTATCCTTTCCCCTTGTTTGTAGTTAAATGCATCCAGCTTTTAAAGCATCCAGTTCCTTCTACTAGTATTTGGATCTGTGTTTTGTTATTTTTGTTCTGATTATAATATTTCTATAGTTCTTTTCATTTTTATTTACAACCTTCACAAATTACACCGTATATTTTTAGATAGATCTTAATATAAAACCTTAGGCCTTCTGCTTATGCTTAATATGCAGTGAAGTCAGCTGAAGATTCTTGCTGTAAATATAATTGGTATGTAACTTTTAGCAACTCTGAAAATGCATTCATCTGATATTATATCAAAGAAACTAACTCCAAACTGGTAGGAAAATGAGGATTGGGAAATGTCTAAATGATTATTCCAGAGTTTTTTAAACTTCTGTTTCTTGTAAACAATAGTGCTCTTTTCATGAAATGTCTACATTACAAAGTCAGCCTTTCTGTGGGCTGATTAACAATGGCAAATATTTATAAGCCTATTATATAGTTATTTTTATTGTTACATTGATAAATTAAAACATACAGTTTATTTAAGAGGAACTAAGTATTAAAAGAGATTTAGTTATATGGCTGACATATGCTAAATGAGGGCATTTGTGTTTATGTGTGTCTCATAATATTATCAGATAGGTGGAGGAAACTTCTGATCAGCTCAAAGGATCTTTTCTTTAAAAAAAAATATCTAATCAAACTTTTTCTGGTGGATGTGTAGCAAACTGCAGATGATTCAACAAAAAAAAAAAGGAAAAGTGAAGTCCGATGACTGTGGCAAAAAGCAAAGAACCAGTGAGAAGACTGGTGGTTGGAACCTCTCTTAATAAGGAGATGATGACAGATCACCCATATGTATTCTGTACGACTTCTTCTCATGGGGGCACTCAGCTGGGGTTTGAGCTCCAGGAGATTTCTGCATTCCATCTTACAATCACAGCATTGGTTAACCTACTGTATTCTGTATAAATAAGCCCCAAATTACATTATAGTTATCTATACAAAGTCTATATATGTAAGCAATCTATTGTGGCAGACGCAGTTGGGTCTTCAACCATTAGATAAATGGAGCCATATATTTTCAGTTCTGCATTATCAGTCTTTTAATCATAATAAGGGTACAAGAATCCATTTACATTGTCTGAGTGTCAAATTCCAATTACTAGGCATGTAGTTCAAAAATATTATCCTCTGAAAATTTTAGCTTTTTTACACAATTGTTTTCATATAATCCAATAATAATAATAATAATAATAATAATAATAATAATAATAATAATAATAATAATAATAATAATAATAATAATAATAATAATAATAATAATAATGTTGGAAGGGACCTTGGAGGTCATCTAGGCCAATCCCCTGCTCAGGCAGGAAACCCTATACCATTTCAGACAAACCCTATACCATTTCATTCCAGTCTCTTCCTAAAAACTTTCAGTGTTAGAGCATTCACTGTTTCTGGAGGCAGGTT